>NC_053441.1:38378016-38678016 GCF_007990345.1 Gossypium hirsutum | reverse complement strand
AGAAGACCAATATTTTCTCGAAGGGTTCACAACATTCTCAAGAATGTTCTTAATTTGTCGATTTGAAATTTTAGCTTGTCCATTGGTTTGTGGATGATAAGTAGTGGTCATTCTGTGATTGACTCCATATCTCTTTAATACAGTTGCCACATGGTTGCAATGGAAATGTGTACCCTGATCAGTAATCAAGGCCTTTGGTGTGTCGAAACGGGTGAGTATATGCTTGTGAAAAAATTTGAGCATTGTCCTTGCATCATCCTTTGGGACAACAATAGCCACCACCCACTTCGAAACATAGTCAACAGTGACTAATATGTAAATATTTCCAAATGGACTTGGAAACAATCCCATAAAAGCCATTCCCCAAACATCAAACAATTCAACTTCCATAATTGGTTGTTGCAACATTTCATTATGTCAGGAAATAGAACCGGTGTGCTGCCATTTATCTCATTGATTCACAAAATTATGAGCATCCTTGAAAAATGATGGTAGTAGAATCCTGATTGTTGAACCTTAGCAGGAGTTCTCATTCCACCGAAATGGCTTCCAGAAGGAGCATCATGACAGTGCTTCAGGATTGAAAGCATCTCTTCTTCCGGAACACAACACCGAATGATGTTGTCATTGCATACTTTGAATAAATATAGCTCGTTCCAATACTACTTCACCACGTCAAGAAGAAATCTTTCTTTTTTATGGCCCTTGATACTACTCAATGGGAGCTTTCTGCACACCAAGTAATTAACTAAATCTGCATACCAATGGGTTACGTCGACAGCAAATAACATTTCATATGGGAATGTGTCGATAATTTGAAGTAATTTCCCGTCTTTACTACCAACTTCCAATCTAGACAAATGATCAAGAACTTGATTCTCTGACCCCTTGCGGTCTTTTATCTCAATGTCAAATTATTACAATAATAAAATCCATCTTATCAGTCTTGGTTTGGCATATTTTTTGGCAAAGAGATATCGCAATGCCAAATGATTAGTGAATATCATAACTTTTGCGCTGACAAGATAATAATGAAACTTGTTGAAAGCAAAGACAATGGCTAGCAATTCTTTCTATGTGGTGGTATAATTGAATTGATTTTCTATAAGAGGTCTGCTGGCATAATAGATGGCATGAAATTTTTTTCCTTTGCGTTGTCCTAGCACTACACCCACGGCGAAGTGACTTGCATCACACATAACTTCGAAAGGCTGTGACCAATCGGGTACAACGACAATGGGGGCATTGACTAGTTGCTTCTTTAACTGAATAAAGGCATCCCGACATGCCTCATCAACGAGGAATTTTCGATTCTATTTCAGCAATGAGCACAATAGTTTTGCAATCTTTGAAAAATTCCTAATAAACCGTCGGTAAAATCCTTTATGTCCAAGAAAGCTACGAATACCTTTCACATTTGTTAGTAGGGGTAATTTCTTAATGATTTCCACCTTAGCTTTATCTACTTGAATACCCTGATTAGAGATGCGATGGCCCAACACAATGCCTTCAGTTTCCATAAAATGACATTTTTCCCAATTTAAGACAAGATAAGTGTCCTCACATTGCTGCAGTACTTTATCCAAATTGTCAGCACAATGCTCAAAATCATTCCCATAATCTGAAAAGTCATCTATAAAAACCTCTAAAGAGTCTTCGATCATATATTAGAATATTGCCATTATACACATTTGAAATGTGGCTAGTGCATTGAAAAGATTGAAAGGCATACAACAAAAATCAAAAGTATAAAAGGGGCAGGTGAAAGTTGTTTTCTCCTGATCCTCTGGTGCAATAGCAATTTGGTTGTACCCGGAATAGTCATCTAGGAAGCAATAATAAGCTTTTCCAGCAAGCCAATCTAACATTTCATCAATAAAGGGAAGTGGAAAATGATCTTTCTTTGTGGTTGCATTTAATTTATGATAGTCCATACAAACTCACCATCCCATGGGGATGCTTGTTGGTAGTAATTCATCCTAATCATTGTGTACCACTGTGATGCCACTCCTTTTCGGGACGCAATGCACTGGACTCACCCACTTGCTATCAGAAATTGTGTAAACAATTCCTACATCAAGCCATTTTATGATTTCTTTCTTGACCACTTCTTTCATCTTCTCATTTAACCTTCTTTGCTATTCAGCTGACTGCTGGCTTTCATCTTCTAACTTGATTTTGTGCATGCAGAAAGAACGACTAATACCTTGAATATTCACAATACTCTAAGCAATAGCTTATTTGTGCTACTTGAGAATATGAGTCAATTTCTTTTCTTGTGTCGCATCTAGTGTTGCAAAGAGAATAACTGGAAGAGTATTGTGATCACAAAGAAGATATATTTAAGATGAAGAGGTAGCGGTTTCAATTCGAGAGTGGGAGCTTCAACAGTTGATGGTTTGAAAATTGGAGTGGTTCTGTTGGTTAGGTCCAAGGATTTAATTTGCCATCTATGTTTGACTTCAACAGTACTAGCGTCAACTGTGCTATCACAATTGTCTATGGATTTTGCCTCAGATGTCACTGCAATTTCTTTAGCAAGGAATGTGCTTATCCTCAATCAAATCATCGAGCACATCGACAGTATGGCACTCTGCTTTATCCTAGTGATGAACAGACTCAAAAACACTGAAGGTAACTTGCTCATCATTTAGTCGCATGGTGAGTTCTACTTTATAAACATCAATGAGAGTTTGGCCGGTGGCTAAAAATGGTCATCAAAAGATTATGGGAACCTCCTTGTCTGCTTTGCAGTCAAGTATGATAAAATTAGCTGGAGAAGCGAATTTATCCACACGAACTAAAACATATTTGATTTGCCCTTTAAGTTGAGCTAAAGATCGATCAGCTAGTTGTAATGTCACTGTAGTGGGTTGCATATGACCAATTCCCAACTTCCTAAAAGTAGATAGTGGCATGAGGTTGATGCTAGCTCCCAAATCACATAAAGCTTTACTCAATTATTGATTGCCAATCGAACATAGAATGGTAAAACTACCAGGATCTTTCAATTTAGAGGGTAACTTGTTTGTCCGGACAGCACTACAACCTTCTATGAGTGTAATAGTTTCAACATCAGTGAGTTTTTTCTTCTTAGACAAGAGATCTTTCATAAATTTCCCATAACTTGGAATTTGTACCAAAGTGTCCATTAAAGGAATGTTGATCTGTAGTTGTTTCAGAGTATCCAGAAACTGCTGATACTATTTGTCATTTTCATTCCTCTTGAATCTTTCTGGAAAAGGTACAGGTGGAAAGACAGCTGGTTGCGGTGATACCTTTGGTTGCGTCCACAATTTCGAGGGTCGAATAGAAGGCATGTGAGTGACAATTGGTTGTAATTCTTTGTCTGGTACATCAACAAGCTCTTCAGAATCAACCTTTCCATCAGGGCTTATTCATCAATATCTGGGGATGCTACAAAAGAATCACTAACCGGCTCACTAGTTTGTTTACCACTCCTAAGAGTGATAGCTTTATAGTGCTCTTTCCCCCTCGGGTTGGGGTTTTTTGTGTCACTCGGTAAGGAGCCTTATGGTCGAGTATTCAGATTTGAAGCTAGCTGTCCTAATTATGCCTCCAATGCTCGAATGGAATATGAATTTCCTTGAACAATAGCTTCTGTGTGAGTAATATGCTCCCTTATTAACTCCTCAAGAGCCGTTAATGGGTCAAAAGTAGAAGTGTGTGTATACTGTTGTTGTTGTTGTCCTTGGATATTCTGATTCGTCATCGATGAATATTGTGGTTGCATCTGATTTTAATGTAATTGTGTCGGCCCTTGTTGTTGATACCTCTAAGGATGCAGACTTTAGTTATGTTGTTGCTGAGTATAATTCCCTTGTCGTGGATTATAATTGCCCTAAGTAGATGCATTCCTATATTTGAATGTCACAGCATTTTTTCCAACATTCTGAGTTCCCCAAAACTGTTGGTTGTGTACAGAGTTGTTGGAAGAGTTTCCATAAGAATTGTTGCGAACAATCTTTATAACTATGGTTGTCACCACAAATTTCGCTGGAAAAGGTAGGAATATCCAATTGTTGAGCAACCTGTATGGGTGCAACGTCACTCGTCCCTTGCATATTTTTAATCATGTTTGTGAACGAAGAGACTTGGGCACTTAGTGCGGGTATTTCATCCAATTCAATAACTCCTGGAGTAGTCTTTGCTTATACATCTCTAGAGATGGGATACTGGTAATCATTTTGAGCAATTCTCTCAGGAATTCTCATAGCATTATTGTAAGTAAAATCTAGCAGTAGTCCATTGGTTGATGAGTTGACAAGATTCCTTATATGTAAATTCAAACCATTATAAAAAATCTCAGTTTGTTTTTCTAGTTGAATATCATGCATGGGACAACGTCAAAGCAAAGACTTATAACGTTCCCATGTGGTGTGAAGATTTTCATCATCCAGCTGATGGTAAGCAATAATGTCATTTCGAAGACAAGCATTCATTTTCGGTGGTTAAATTGCAACACAAACTGTTTGGTGAGAGCATTCCAAGAAGTGATTGATCCAGCAAGTAGCCCAAGAAACCAAGTACGAGCTTTCCCTTGTAAGGAATAGGGAAATAATTGCATCCTCAAGGCATCATCAGGAACGCCTTGTTGACTAAAGGAAGCACAGATCAATAAAAAGGATTTAAGATGTTCTCTTGCATCTTCATGTGGCAGTCTAGCATATTGGTCATTGGAGTTTAGCATTTGAAACATCACTGGCTTGAGTTCATAGTTCCCAGCTTGAATTGTTGGTCTAACAACCCCTGGTTGTAGATCATCTAGAATAGGTACTACACAATCTCATATGGTTCTATTGTGGATGTGAGCATTTTGTGGCAACAATAGGTTATGAACGTTTTGATGTTGTATTGGGGGTATGGCTGCATTGTCTCTTGGTAAATCCATATTTCTTTGTTCTCGAAGTCTTCTCCGAATAGGTTTTTCAATTTTTGGATCAAAGTCAATAAGAAAATCTGAATTTCTTCGGGTCATAAAACACCAAAGATAAAATTGAAAAATAGCAACCAAGAGAAAACAAGTTAGTGAATACTAAATATTTTATAAGGAAAACAAATTATAAAGACACACAAGAACAAAAATAAATATCAAACAAATGTCATCCCTGGCAACAGTGCCAAAAAATTGATCGACTATAAATGTTACAGCAATAATGTGTAAGCATACACTGTCAATGCAAGTATAATAGATAGATGTGAGTCTATCGGTTATTGATCCCACAGAGATGATTGTCTTTTTTCTATTAATGCCGGTGCAATAAATAGATAGAAAAGAGGTCAATTGTGAGTATAGCAGTCGAAGAAATAAATAAAAAATAATAAGATAAAGTATGCTATGGATAAACTGGGATCCTTAATATGAATCTTCAGTAGTATACTAAGTACTCACACGGTATAAAAGATAGGAGATTGTCGACGCAATAAAATTAATGTATATCTTACCAAATGCCACTCTTTGGTTTAATCTGAGACTTAATCATGCACATTAACCTCACCTTCCAATGATGGCAATAAGGCACTATTAAGAACAAGTGGACTAAATTCCTTTAGTCCTTACTCAACTTCTACTGAAAAGCTTATTAGCTCAAACTGTCACTGCACCTTCCACTGTTAGTGACTAGAATAACACTTCTGTGTTTAGAACATTCAACCCCCTAAGATTAAACAAAAAAACTAAGATTTAATAAGATAACATTTAACAAAGCATTCATTGTACTTTTGTATAGTAGAAACATAGAGTAATCACCAGCATTTTCAAGAAATGAGAAAGAATCAAATAGAGAATACTATTCCTAGGCTACTCATTGAATCTATCCATTTCCCCTTATTCTGCACTTAGATCTCCTCCTCGGGAGTGGATCTACATCAGTCTCTATGTTGGCTAACCCAAGGGAAGCTCAAGCTGCCATAGCTACAAGCTTCAAAATAGGGTAAGAGAATGGTGGTCCACCAAAAACTCCCCCTCTTCTCATTCTTCTCATGTTATCCTTTATGTTTTCCTTAATAGTACATGTGTCCTTCTCTCAGGATTCATCTGTCCTTGTTCGTATAGGGTAGTTACACCGGCCTAGATTGCTCACTCATGGTTGGCTCTTATTAGACAGCTATTAACTACAGTGACAATTTTGAAAGCCATCTGGAATTAACTCATGCAGCGACATTGCGGATATTTGTCAACTATGGCGACAATTCTAGACGTAATATGGAATTAACTCATGTAGAAACATTAGTGCAAAAAAGATAGCAAAATTAAAGATAAAATAGGCTAGGATTCACTGAGTTATAAAATGCAATTTACTAAACTGAACATGCTAAAATGTATGCTAAGGGTAACTAAATGGGAATAATTTAAACAATAGGTTGGTGGAAACAGAGAAATTTACACATTTTTACATACCCTTTTTAACTTAAAATCATACAGTTTCGATAAAATTCTTGTTGAAAAATAATTAATTTTTATAAAATAATTAAATTGCACTTAAAATCTGAACATGTTGAATTTTAGTTAATTTTATAATGAATTTTGATGAATTCTGGTTATTTTCGACAGATTTGCACAAAGGGCAAAAAATGACTCGACAGACACTGTTAGAAGCACAAAACTGAGAAGCAATTTGGAGTATCAAGATGAACTAAATTTCAGCCTAAGACGGTCCAAAATCATATGTATTAATTCATAATATAATTAATTTTAATTTATACCTAATTTAATATGGGTTAATAATTATTATTAATTAATTATGAAAAAGTGGTCCAGTTGAACTAAACCGAGTGAACCGAACTGACCAAGAAATGGACAGCCCAAAAACCGTCCCAAGAGCTTACCCAAATTAGCTTATTAGCTGGTTATTTAAGCTTGCAAAGAGACCCTTGAAGACTTGTTCAAGTTGCATTCAAACCCCTCCACAATTGGTGGCTTTATAGATTTACCCCAAGCCTAAAATAGCAAAGTTGAAACTATCAACCTTGCCACATGTGTGGCCGGCCAAGGGAGGGCTCTTTGGCTGATAATTTTAGCTATTTTTAGCAGCCCTCCTCAGCTATAAAAACCCCCCTTAGGATGGTCATTTTAACACATCTCAAGCATTCACATCTTTCCTCTCTTCTCTCCACTTTCTTTCTTCTTTCCATTCCAAAATTCCCTTCCTCTTTTGCCGATTTCTCCTCTTGGGAAAGGGGCATACATAAGCTATTTGGAGTAGTAATTAAGTGTTCATAGAAACCTTGGTCGACGAGGACAATGGGAAGGAAGAACGGAGCAACTAGTCAAGCCACAGAAAAACACCGGATTTGATTCTTGTTCCCTATCTCTTTAATTTTTGTTGTTGTTATGCTCAACATATCTATGAATATTTATGTTTTTGGAATGGTTAATTTAATCAATTTAGCTTGAATTTAATTCGTGTTAGGTTGATTGCATTTCGTTTGTTAAAATTATTAAAATTGTGTTTATATTGTTATAGGCCTCGGTAAGATGCTTGATTAAGTAAAATCATGACTAAGTTATTCTTGCATTACAATTGTTAGGTAACTAATGAATTAATTATTTAAATAGATTGAAATTGTAATTAATGGACACAACACTTAATCAGTGCATGTATAATCATCTAAGGTAGCTGAGGGTTAGATTAGCAATGGTATCTGACAATACATTTGCCTTGCATAACTTGCAAGATTATTGTTATTAAACTATTTCAAGGTAATGATACTTTGTTACCTCACATAGTCTTTTATTTGCTTATTAAATCGAGTTAATTGTTTGAATTGACATAGGGATATGTACAAGAGATTATTTCAATTTAATAAGTATGTATGTGCAATAACATATTTGCCTATTAAGATTTGTTTAATCAGTTGAATTGACATAGGGATATAGTCAAGAGATAAATGGACTTTAGTAGGTGAGGATGTTCATAAGTTAGCAAATTACCAAGTTTCTGTGAACTTATTCGTAACAATATAAACATGAGTTTAATAATTCTAAGTTAAGAAATGTAATTAATCTAACACAATTATGTCCTCTTGATTAAAATCGTATTTTGAAATCGTGCATTTGAGATTTATTTATTTAGTTTACTTAGTTTAAAATCTTAGTTTTTAATCATCCTCTTCAAACAAAATATTTTTCCTCACCAAAGTGTTTTAAATAACATTCATAAATAATTCTTTTCATAGTCCCTGTGGGTACGATAACTCTACATTTACTTGTCACTTTATTACTTGTTGCATTTGTGTACACTTGCACATTTTCGTCGTTCTAGTAGGGAGAAGGCATATGTTCTTTCTACTACAATCACATGTGCCAGAAATCTGACTTCCCGGAGACAAAATTCACATTTGCTAAACTAAGCGAATAATTGCTTTTCATGCAAAGTTTGCAAAACAATTCTCAAATACTCAGCATGTTCCGTCTCATCTCGTGATTAAATCAAAATACCATCTATGAATACCACAACGAATCTGTCTAAATATGGTCTGGAAATATTGTTCATCAAAACCATAAATATTGTAGGTGCATTAGTCAAACTAAACGGCATCACAAGAAATTAATAATGTCCGTACCTAGTCCTGAACGCAATTTTTGACACATATGAGTCTTTAACTTGCATCTGATAGTAACCAGAATGCAAATCAATCTTTGAAAACACTATCGCACCTTTCAACTTATCAAACAAATCATCAATACGTTGCAACGGATACTTATTCTAGATTGTGACTTTGTTGAGCTACCGATAGTCAATACATAATCAAATGGGTTCGTCCTTTTTCTTAACAAATAGAATAGGTGCAACCCAAGGAGAAAAGCTGGGTCAAGTAAAACCCCTATCTGTCAACTCTTGCAGCTGTGGTTTTAACTCTTTCAACTCTATAGGTGCCATTCTCTAAGGAGCTATTGATATCAGAGATGTCGTTGAGCCATCAGGTTTGTTCGTACGAACTCAGTAAACCATTCATTCATCATTTGGAAGAAGGCTTCCTTAACCTCTCCTCTCCGACCCTTAGATATGGGCCTACTGCCACTCAATGCTGCTCCATGAACAAAGGCTTGCGCCTTACTTTCAATCTCATCGGACTCAGCTCGGTTGGATGACATCTTCTATATGAAAACATAGTTCAAAACGAGTCAGGAGTTATCACACTATCATAGGTTATATTGTAACACCCCGAAATTTGGGCCTAGAAGTATTGAGCCTTGAGCAAGGGAACAGTTTGGAAGCTGTGTACAAAAGTATGTCCGCTTTAGTGGTTAAGGGTCCTGAGAGGAGTTGGAAAAGTCCTAGGTTCAAACCTGAGCTTTAGCAAAAATTTTGGTTTTAAGTGGATAAAACCCTGGATGCTTGGATGTAGGCCTTTTAAATTATTATGTTAAAAAAATATCATAAGGAAGCATGTGGTCTAGTGGTTGTGGCGTCATTAAGGTTGCAAGAGAGACTAGGTTCAAGTCTTGGCTCTTACAATTTATTTTAGTTTTTTTTTAAATGAACCTAGACTTTGGCCTGTAGACCTTTTAGTTAATTGAAGACAAAATGTAACACAAAAAAGCTTGTGATAAGGAGGCAAGTAGTGTGTTGAGCTTTTGAGGGGGCTCGGGTTTGAGCTTTCGTTTTTAGCTTTTGATTTATAAGTAACGAAATTTGGGTATTTTTATGTAAAAAGGCCTCTCTAAAGTTATAAACTTTAAATTGGGATTTTTATTTATTTAGTTTGATATAAACTCATAGTTGTAGAATATAATGGGTTTTCAAAAGGTAACCATTTTCAAAGACACCACGTTTTCACAATAAATGAGATTTTGGAAAATTTATAACGTTTTAAAAATGATTACTTTTTAATGATGCACGCTTGGAAATGAACAACCCATTTTAGAATCACTGTTTAATAACAAAATGATTAATTGATTTTTAAGATTTCAACAACAACAAGTTTTACGCTAAACACCTCAATGTAACACCGTTAGATTTAGCCATAACTCTTAGGCCGGGTTTGGGGTGTTACATTTAGTGGTATCAGAGCCAAGTTGCAAAACTCGACTGTGGAATGGGTTTTTAAATTTTTGGATTTTAAAAGGTTATTTTCGAATATGTGAAGTGTTTTAAGATACTTCTTCTGAAAAGTGTGGCACACCGAGTCTCCAGAGTCGAATCCGTAAGTTTTCTGAATACTTTTCTCTATTTAGAAATTGAAATACGGTAAGTTAAAAAGTACTGTGACTACTTTAGAAATTAGACTATATCACTCTTGATAGAGCAAACTGAAACTATAGGGGACTTGAACTGTAGTGAAACTTCGATCTGCATAAAACTGTTAGTGTTTTTTAAACGTGAATAGACAATGGGCACAAGAGATATGCGCAAACGTGGTTCAAGAGGCTGTAGGAATGTTTTGAAATTAGAGTGCGCAGTGAGAGCGTGGTGGTGAAGTTTGTGTGGTACGACTATCTTGTTAGTTTGAAATTTCGAGGATGAAATTTCTTTAAGGGGGTAGAATTGTAACCCCCTAGAATTTGGGCCTAAAAGTATTGGGCCTTAAGTAAGGGAACGGTTTGGAAACTGTGTACAAAAGTATGTCTGCTTTAGTGGTCAAGGGTCCTGACAGGAGTTGGAAAAGTCCTGGGTTCAAACCTGGGATTTAGCAAAAATTTTGATTTTAAGTGGATAAAACCCTAGATGCTGGATATAGGCCTTTTAAATTGTTGTGTGAAAAAATGTCATAAGGAAGCATGTGGTCTAGTGGTTGTGGCGTCATTAAGGTTGCAAGGGAGCCTGGGTTCAAGTCTTGGCTCTTGCAATTTATTTTGGTTTTTCTTTTAAAGGAACCTAGACTTTGGCCTTTTGACCTTTTAGTTAATTGAAGACAAAATGTGACACAAAAGAGCTTGTGACAAGGAGGCAAGTGGCGTGTTGAGCTATTGAGGGGGCTTGGGTTCGAATCCCATTGCAAGCAAAAAGGATATTTATTTTGCTAGCATGAGGCGGTAGGAGTTTGAGGTGGTTTCGAACTTTGTTGGGTGAGAGTTTGAATGGGACACGGAGGTGGCCACACAACCGCATAAGCTTTTGATTTATAAGTAACGAAATTTGGGTATTTTTATGTAAAAAGGCCTCTCTAAAGTTATAAACTTTAAATTGGGGTTTTTATTTATTTAGTTTGATATAAACTGATAGTTGTAGAATAAGACGAGTTTTCAAAAGGTAACCGTTTTCAAAGACACCATGTTTTCGTAATAAATGAGATTTTGGAAAATTTATAACATTTTAAAAGTGATTAGTTTTTAATGATGCATGCTTGGAAATGAATAAGCCGTTTTGGAATCACCATTTAATAAAAAAATGATTAATTGATTTTAATGATCTCAACAATAACAAGTTTTACGCTAAACACCTCAATGTGACACCGCTAGGTTTAGCCATAACTCTAGGCCGGGTTTGGGATGTTACATATATAATGGCATGTATTTATAGACTCGTACATGCTACGTTCAGTCCAAGAATTGACTAAATCGTAGCTCTAATACCAGTAAATGTAACACCCCTAACCCGTATCCGTCACCAGAATAGAATTACGGAATATTACCATAAAAACGTAACTTAAAATCATTCATTTGGAAACATTTTATAAGTCACATCATAGTCCATTCAAACGAATGTATATCGTCCCATATTCAAGCCCTTGGGGCCTTAAAAACACTTTAGAAATGATTCAGCACTAATTCTAAAACAAATGGAAACTTAAGGAAAAAGTTAGAAATATTTCACACTATAGAGGTCACATGGCCGTGTGGCCAGGTCGTGTGGCTCACACAGCTAAGACACACACTCGAGTCTCAGGCTGTGTAATAATCGAAATAGGGACACATAGTCGTGTCCCAACCCGTGTCTGTGCCCGTGTAACTTGTAATAACCCATTTTTGATATAGTGATTTTAATTTTATAAATAATTTATTAAATTCAAGTGGTAAAACCCTAAGGTCAAGTGGTTTTTGAAAATGCGGTATCGGGACCTCGTTTTTATAAACCAAGTCGCAAACATTTTTATAAATATTTACAGAGTTTCATTAAAATGGTATTAAAGTTTCGTTTAAAAATTTTAACATTTCGATGGTTAATGAATTAAAAAGGACTAAATTGTAAAAGATATAAAATTTGATCAGTTTTTATTTGAGTGGTTAAATGGCTTAATGAATCAAATTATATGGACCAATATGGTAAATATACCATATTATAAATGAGTGGATGGTTAAAGCATGAAATAAGTTTAAAATGCATGTATAATTATAGGGTAAATTAGTAATTTAATAAAGAAATAATTAGAAAAAAAAAGATAAAAATTGATTGTCATCTTACAATTTGAACTCCACTGAATTTGAAAGTATAAAACTCCATGGAAGATGATAAAGGTTCGGCAATGGCTTTATCTATGCATGGTAAGCCATTTTTCACCCGTTTCTTTAAATTTTTATGTTTTTGAGATCATTGCAACTAGGTCCAACTACCCGTACCTTCGATTTTGAAACTGTTAAAGATTTTGAATGTTTCCATTGATGAAACTTATGATTTTAGATGTTAAATGATGAATTTAGAATGTTGTTTGATATATAAAAGTATTTTATTAAGTGATTTTTGATAAATTTAACAATTCGGGACTAAATTATTAAATTAATAAAAGTACAAGGATTTAATGTGAAATTTTTGCATAAATGGGCTGTTTTGGATACCATGAACATTTGGCTAAGCTCAATTTTGGGTAAAAATGGTTAATTTGCATGTTTTAGGCTCAGGGACTAAATTGAATAAAAGTACAACTTTAGGGGCAATTTTGTAAAAATGTCAAAAATGACCAAATTGAATGAAATACATTGTTTTACTGCCTAAATTGATAAATTGAATAAAATTATTAATTTAGATCAAGATCGAGTGGAAAATTAAGGAAAATAGAAAATTACCAAAATGCCCCTTAACTTTGGTATTTCTGCAGGTTAGCCAAGTAAGTTCGTATGAACTGTATTCTATATAACTTTTATTAAATTGAATGTTAATATGTGATTATATTGTGATTAAATCAATATATATATGTTAGTATGCAATTTACTGTGTTATAAAAACGACGTAAAACCAACTACATACGACGATTACCGAGCCCCGTTTGAACCTTAGGAATTTGTAGGATACAAATGACATGTCATTAGGCTTTACATGATTTGGGTACTGGTCCTGAACATCTTACTGATGGCTGAGGTCCTACATGTGTTGCGGATACTCCACAGGTCATGTAAGCAGCATCGTGTAGCTACGTTCCGACCCACAGCTCATATGAGCATGCCAATTTATAGCTCGTGAGAGCATACTGATCTACAGCTCGAGCGAACATACCGATTCACATCTCGTATGATCATACATGTATATGAATTGATGGATTACAATTATATGAGCTAGCACACTATGTGTGAGCTATCCCGTGTATCTAACGGTATTCTAAATGGTTCAATGGGCAATATTCGGATATGAAGTGGTAAGAGTTCAATATGAACTAAGATATTGATACATGTGAATTTCATTAAAATGGTATTACATGGTATATTGAAAGTGGAAGTGGATGATATATGTATATGATACATGAATAAATGTTGTGCTCATCCATGTTTATAATGCTTATGTTATATGTTTATTTGGCTAACATGCTTAGGTTTCGGCCAATTTGTTGTTGGATTATGCCATGTTAAACTTATAAGTTATGCATTGAAATGGTAAATGCCTAACTAGAAATATTCTTGTGATCATGAAAGGGTGTTAAGGTTTAAATTATGTAATTCCTATTGAAATGATTTATCATGTGGTTAGTTCCAAAAAAAATTATGTTTAAATGAACTATCTTATGGCTATGATTGAATGATATGCTTATGTCTTGTGTGTTATGCATATGAAACGGGTGTGGAAAGGTAATGAAATAGTAAGTTCATACTAGAAGTGTTGAATGATGAAAAGGGAATGATGAATTCAATTGATATTTTTATTTGAGCTAATAAGAGTAAATGCAATGGAAAGTAATGAAATGCAAATTAAAATAAGAAATTTTGAAAGGGTTTAAAGTTTTATAAAATTCTACTATGCTAGGGATGATATGTAGATGTGATACTATGAATTTATTCACTTTGCGAGTTGTTGAATATGGTTTCATGAATCTTGCGGTATCAGTATAGGATTACTCTTGATATGTATAAATTTGAAATGGATTGATATGATTAAAGTTTATACGAGCTTACTAAGCATTCATTGCTTACGTAGTTGTTTTCCTTTACTTTTCAGATTATCGGAAGCTCGATCGGGTTGAAAGCTAGTTGAAGATCCATCACACTATCCATCGGCTCTATTGGTACTTTTGCATGTTTTAATTTTGGTTATAATCGCATGTATAGGCATTTCTGGCTAATGTTTGGCCTATGTGTTTTGGGTGTTGAAATAGCCATATGGTTTGGCTTGTGTTATGGTATATTGGTTGTGATTATGGTATTTTGAATGTTGACAAAGGTTTGGTTTTTGGTATGTATATAAATGGCCTTAAATTGGTTGATAACATGGCTTATTATGCTAAAAATGTTTAAGTTACAATGATTGATTAAGTATGCATATTAGAAATGTCTTGTGGTTGGTATGAATGTGGTAATTTGGTACATTTGCTATAAATGACATATGTGATCTTTGGTGGAAATTGTTGAATGATATATTCGGTATGTTTTTTTAGGTAAAGTAAATAGTCTGTTGTTGATGCAAGCTTAATCAAAAGTTAAATGAACATTTTGGCTAATTTGAATATGTAATGGTACATATTTAGATAATAAGTTTGAGGTGCCATTGGGCATATTGGTTGTATGTTGTTATACCTTGTTCGAATGGTTTGATTATGCATGGTTTTGGTGTATTTTTGAAGGCTTGTAATATGTGCAAAAGTGCTAGTAGGTACATGCTAGGTTGGGTGAGAAAAATGGCTTGAAAGTGGCCTATTTTTCGTCCACACGGGAAGAGACGTGGGTGTGTGTCTCAGTCGTGTGTGACACACTTCCAGGCGACATGGCCATGTGTCTTCTGTAAGTTTCAAAGGGTTGCAAGTCAGGTTGTTACACGGCCTAGCACACAGCCTGGCACACGAGCGTGTGAGGCCATTTTGAGGGGTACACAGCCTGGCACACAGGAATGTGGTTTGGTCGTGTGACCCAAGTCAGTGAGTTATACAGGCATGGACACGGCAGTGTGTCCCTACTTAGAATGTCCTCACGGCCTAAGACACGGGCGTGTCCTCGGCCGTGTGACCCCTACAATTTGTAAATTTTCATCTTTTCTCTGAAAAATGCTATATGATTCCAATTTAGTCCCGACTTGTTTCTAATGTGTTTTTAGGGCCTCGATGCTCGTATAAGGGACAATACGTATGTTATTGATTGGTTTTGTTGTGATTGATGATATGAATTAAATATTTTAAATTTTTTGATAGTTTTGAAATGTAAACTTTGGTAATGCTTTGTATCCCTATTTCGGTGACAGATAGGGCTTAGGGGTGTTACATAACTTACTGACTTGGTTCACACAGCCAAGCCACACACCTGTGTGCCAGACCGTGTAACCTTCGAAATGGCCTCACACGCCCATGTGCCAGGCCGTGTGCTAGGCCGTGTATCTTTCAAAAAGTAACCTTTAAAGCCTACAAGTGACACACGGTTGAGGCACATGCCCATGTCTTAGGTCGTGTGGACAAGAAAATTGCAAAAATCAAGCAATTTATTTCACCCTTTCATCCCAAAACCTACAAGTCATTTACACATATGATCAAGACTTAAAACATACTCAAATCATCCACAAAATGACCAAATGTTTATTCCAAATATCCATACAACCAATATGCCAAAAGGCACCCCAATCACCACAATCAAACATATCTATATTTGTGTCCAAATGGTCATATTTCATCCAAACATACTTAACTATAAATTCAATATCAAACATACCCTAAATGAGATCACCTTGCAAACATGTCAACACTTACTACTTTAGCCATAAAACCATGCATCAATTTGACCAAGTAAAAATCAACCATTAAGCATCAAAGTACCAAAAACACACCAACCATCAAGGTATCAAAATACAATAAATTCCACAACTTCAAACAACATTACATGCCATAAACATTAACTAAACATTAGACACAAGTCAACCTATACAAGCCATTATAACCATGACAAAAACATCAAAATCTACTGATATAAACGTTGGATAGTGTAGTAGGTCTCTGACAAGCTTCCAAACCAGTTGAACTTCCGATAATCTATAAAACATAGGAAAGAAAAAAAATGTAAGCATATAATGCTTAGTAAGTTTGGAAATCATGAACATAGCTTACCATTTCAATGCATAATCTTATAAAATAGACATGATTCAATCCAACATAGCTTGGCACAAGCCTAAGCATCACCGACAACACAAATTAGTGCTTAAACACATAACTTAACAAATTTATCACATAGTAAGATAGATTTCATGAACATAGCACATATAAATTCATACGTTTCATAAACATGGCCATACATACTTTGATCATTCATAATTCATACCTTTCAATAAGTTTATGATATTGTCGATCGGAACACTTACCACTCTTTCTCTTTACATGCCCGTTGAACCACTTAGAATAATATCAGATACGTGGGAAGCTCACATAAAGTGTGCTAACATATGGTCGAACCATTTCTTTCCTTTTCCTTACATCAATGCTCACTCGAGCCATAAATAGGTCTGCTCACATAGGCTAACGGTCAAAATATAGCTGCACGATGCCGCTAACACAAGCTGACAAGTATCCACAACAAATGTCGGAACTCAGCCATTGGTAGGACATTCAGGACAAGCACCCGAAACATGGTAACCCTAATGACATGTCATTTGTATCCTATATATTCCTAAGGTTCAAATGGGGCTCAATAGTCATCGTAACATTGTTGGATATCTATCGTAACATGGCATGATAAATAGACAGATAAAAATAATATTAAAATGTTATTTAAACATACGAACTTACCTCGATTTTAAAGATGTCGAAATATGATCACTAATCCAAGACTTTATCTTTTCCTTAATCTAGATCTGTACGAGGCTTAACTTGATCTAAATAAGCAAATTCAATCAATTTAATATCCATTCCATTTAATTTAATCCAAAATTTACACTTTTCAAAATTATAATTTTGCCCCTACTATTTTAACTTCTTTACAATTTAGTCCTTAAGCTCGTAATTTAACATTTACACAATTTTACCCACATTACAAGCTAGCTGATTTACATAGGGACTTATACAACTTCCTACAATTCAACATTTCACAATTTTACCATGGTATTTTACTATTTTTACATATAAGTCCCTAATTGATAATTTCATGAAAAATCATTTTACAAATTTTGTTTATTTAAAAACCAAGATTAATTTTCTTCAATCAAACTTCAAAGGTCATACATATACATTCATGGAAAAACCCTAATCCTTTAAAAGTTTTGCAAATTAGTCCTTGGGCTAGCTAGATTAAGCTACAACGATCCCGAAACATAAAAATATTTTAAAACGAGACAAAATCATACTTACATGCAATTAAGAACTTGATCGAACCTTAAGAATTCTTCAATGGAGTTTCCTAAGTTTAATTTTCGGTGGTGATATGAGTCAAAGAAGATGATACATTATTTTACCATATTTTTACTTTAACAAATTATTGAATTACACTTTTAACCTTTAATTTATACTAAATAAAACATCAATTTCCTGCCCATATTTGTCCACTTAATATATTAATGGTCTAATTACGCTTTAAGTCCACTCATATTAAAATTCCATAGCAATTTAACACCATTAGCTAATAGAACTATACTTTTGCACCTTTTTCAATTTAGTGCTTTTTACTTAATTAAGCATGCAAACGTCGAAATTTCTTAACAAAATTTTTATATTACCTTACTAATATATCATAGAAATTAAAATATTAATAAAATAAATATTTTTACATTATATTTATGGTCCCAAAACCACTGTTCAGATTTCACTGAAAATGGGCTGTCACATGCACGTCACCCCACATGACCGTGTGACCTCACGTTACACAAGCAAAGTTAGTGACATGGTTTGGCCACATGGTCTGGGCTCTGTCACATAGCTGTGTGACCCCTATTTTGCAAATTTTCAAGTTTTTTTAAAACTTTTTTATTTGTTTCGATTTAACCCCGTATTGTCTTTAAACTATTTTTAGGGCCTCGTAATCCCAATTTAAGTCTCATAAGTGTAATTATGCTATGAATTGATTTTCTTGTAATTTTATTGGTTTAACTGTTTTAGAATAAAGTCAAGTGTCATGTTTTGCTCAATAACACTCTGTGACCTTAATTCGCTAACGGAGACGGGTTATGGGTGTTACGCTTCGGTCAGACAAAGGTGAGGATTATTTATCTAGTTAGTTCCTAGGATACCTCATAGAGAATGAGATTCTATCCAAATTAACCGCACCAAGTACTCCACAACAGAATGGTGTGGCAGAGAGAGGAAATCAAACATTGTTAGACATGGTATGTTCGATGTTAAGTTATTCGAAGATGTTAATCTCTTTCTGGCAGAATGACTTGCTAAAATTTTTGTCATGGCATGAAGCCAAGTCTAAAACATTTAAGGATTTGGGGATGCCCAGTCAAAATATTGGACAAAGATGCGAGGAAGTTGGACTTTGACCGCCTTCGGACGTACCAACGTTCAGAGTAGAAATTCTGCACAAAAGATATAAAAGGTGGTATCCGCAAGTATTTGGGTCAAGTGGTAGTATAGTTACAATAAAGTAGATGAGTACAGCAAGGATCGTACCCAAGGGAGGCGAGCACTAAATTAATTGTAACAACCCATTTTTAGTAAAATTGAAACAGTGGTTTTGAGACCACTGACATGTAAAATATTATTTTATTATTACTTTAATGCCTAAGGAAAGTCAGTAAGGTTATATAAAAATTCCATTAAGAAATTCGGACGTTTGCATGCTTAATTATGTAAAAAGGACTAAATCATAAAAGGTGCATAAGTAAAGTTCTAGTAGCAAAAGGTATCAAATAGCTATGAAACTTTAATATGAAAGGAGTTAGATGGTAATTAGACCATTAATGAAGTTAGCGGATGTATATGGCTATGTATTAATGAAATTTTGGTATTACATAAAGGTTAAATTTGTAAATTAATAAATTAGTTAAGGATAAAATAATACAAGAAAAAAAGTATCATCTTCCTAAGTTATTCATCCACCGAATTTTGAATGAGAGAAAGCCATTAATAGGGTTTGAAGATTTGGTCATTTTTTTAGTTTGCATGTAAGTGAAATTTGTCTCATTTTTAATGATTTCTATGTTTTCGAAGTCGTTGTAGCTTAATCTAGCTAGCCTAGGGACTAATTTGTAAAATTTTTAAAGGTTTAGGGTTTTTCCATGAGCATGTTTGCATGACTCTTGAAGTTTAATAAAAGATTATGAGTCCTTGTTGTTAAATAAACAATTTTTTTAAAGGGATTTTTGATGAACTTATCATTTAGGGACATTTGTAAAAGTAGTAAAATACTATGGTAAAATTGTGAAATGATGATTTTTATGGATTGATATAAGTCCCTAGGTAGTTCGGCTAAGTTCTGGCATTTATTATGGATACTCGTCAACTTGTGTGAACAGCATCGTGTAACTTACATACCGACCGTTAGCTTGTGTGAGCAATGATGTAAAGAAAAAGGAAAAGGAATTGTTTAGACCATATGTTAGCACACTTTGTGTTAGCTTTCCCGCATATCCAATATTATTTTAAGTGATTCAACGAGCACGAAAAGTGAAGAAATGGTAAGCGTTCTAATGGCTAAGTTATAAACCTATGGAAAGGTATGAAATGATCTATGAATGTATATCTATGTTTATGGAAAGTATAAATCGAATGGCATTATGTTCATGTGAATTTACCTTACCATGTGATAATTCAAGTGAATTATGTGATAATGCACTAACAATTGTTGTTGATGATGCTTAGCCTTATGCCAAGTTATTGGTTGGATTGTATCATGTTTAATTTTAAAGTTATGCATTGAAATGGTAAGTTATATTCATGTTATAAGAACATACTAAGCATTTTATGCTTACGTAGTTTTCTTTCCTATGTTTTATAGATTCTCAGAAACTCGATCGGTTTGAAAACTCATCGGAGACTTATCACACTATCCAGTGATTATATCAGGAGTTTTTGATGTTTTGGCCAAGGTTATAATGGCATGTATAAGTGGTCTTATGTTTAATTACTAGTTGATGTTTATCGCATGTAAATGTTGCTTTGAATTTGCAGTACTTTTAGTACTTTTGATACCTTGTGGTTGGGTGTTAATATGGTCAAGTTGATGCATGATTTTATGACCAAAGTGGTAAGTGATTGTATGCTTGCAATGTGGTCAATTATGGTATGTTTTGATATGAAATTGAGCTAGATGTGTATGGATGAGTTATGACCAATTATGCATAAGTTTAGGTATATTTACTTGATTGTGATTGAGGTGCCTATATGGCATATTGGTTGGATGGATTAATGGCCTATTATGCATGTTTCGGTATGTTTTGGCACCTTGATTATATATGTATATTGCTTGTAGGTATATATTTAAATGGGTGAAAAAATGGCTCGATTTTGGCCAATTTCTTGTCCATATAACCTAAGACACGGACGTGTGTCTCAGACGTGTGTGACACATGGCCATGTGTCCCCTGTAGGTTTTAAAGGTTTCAAGTTAGTCAATTACAGGGCGTGTGAGGCCATTTTGAGTGTTACACAGCCTGGCACACGGGCGTGTGACTTGGCCATGTGACCAAAGTCAGAGAGTTACATGGGCTAGACACGGTTAGGACACGGTCGTTTGTCCCTATTTTGATTGTTGCACGCCTTGAGACACGAGCATGTGTCTTAGCTGTGTGAGTAACACGGCCGTGTGACCCCTAAAGTTTTGAATTTTCTAACTTTTTCCTTAATGTTTCAAACATTTCCGATTTAGTCTAGAATCGTTTCTAAAGTGTTTCTAGGGCCTCGAGGGCTCGACTAAGGGACGATAAGCATGTATATGAATGGATTATGTTATGTTTTATATTAATGTTTGGAAATGTGTGTTTTTATGTTACGTTTATTTTGTAATGCTCCGTAACCCTATTTCGGTGACGGATACAAGTTAAGGGTGTTACATTTAGTGGTATCAAAGTATGGTTTAGTCGATTCTTGAACTGAAAATAGCATGTAAGAGTCTAGAAATACATGCTATTATATAACCTATGATCTTGTGATAACTCCTGACTCGATTTAAACTATGCTTTCATCTAGATAATGTCATCCAACCGAGCCGATTCCAATGAGACTAAAAGTAGCGCACAAGCTTCTGTTCATGGAGAAGTGTCGAGTGGTAGTAAGCCCGTATTTGAGGGCCAGGGAGGAGAGGCTATGGGAGCCTTCTTCCAGATAATGAATGAGTGGTTTACCAAGTTCATACGAATGAACCCTATGGCTCAACGACCTCCACCTACACCTGTTCCCCAACGGGTCCTCGTAGTTCCTCAGGGTTTGGAACCAGTACGACTGAGCAAGCGTCTAGTTGATAAAATCTATAAATATGGAGCTGAAGAGTTTAGAGGTATATCTGAAGGTAATCTGGAAAAAGCTAAATTCTGGTTATAAAATACAATCAGGGTTTTCAATGAATTATCATGTACACCTGCAGAATATGTGAAATCTATAGTTTCATTATTGAAAGATTCAGCTTATCAGTGGTGGAATACTTTAGTATTGGTTGTGCTGAGAGATTAGATAGATTCAGAGTTCTATCATACAGAATTTTGAAAGAAATATATAAGCTAGAGATTTCTTGAGAAGAAACGTACAGACTTTCTTAAGCTAAAACAGGATTGAATGACGGTAGCTGAATAGAAGAGGGAATTTTTTCGATTGAGCAAGTATGCTCAAAAATGTATACCAATAGAGGTTTCTATGTGCAAATGGTTTGAGGATGGGTTGCATGAAGATATTAAGTTATTAGTCAGGATTCTAGAATTGAAAGAATTTATTATTCTAGTTGGTAAAGTGCACAAAACTGAAGAATCGAGTAAAGAAAAAAGAAAAAATAATTTTGAGACTTGAGATTCGGGAAAGAGATCAGCGGGAAAGTCATACCAATCACCATCGAAGAAGTGAAAAGAATATCATGGACGTTCGTCAGCTTCAGTTGGTTATTCAAATAAAGATAGGGGAAAACAACATGCGAGTTCAAAACCTCAGGCTACGTCTATAGCAAGTGTGGGCAGTGTTACTAATAATAAGCCCGAATGTCAATAATGTGGATGATAACACTTCGATGATTGCAAGATGAAAGATGGGGTATGTTTTAAATGTGGTTCATATGAACATTTTATCAGGGATTACTGAGAGAGGTCCGACAAAGAAAAGGTTCAGACTACTCGACCGAGCAATACTGCTGTTAGAAGTAGACCGCCGTAGAGCACTGTAAATGTGGGCAATAATCATAGTGGGACAAAGGACTCTCTTGTAAGATTTAAAGCACGAGCATCGGCTAGAGCTTACGATCTTCAGCATCAGATGTTATCACTGGTACATTTTCTATCTTTGATACTGATGTTACTACTTTGATTGACCCAAGGTTAACACTTTCATATGTATTCACGAATTTAGTGTCAGATAAGAAATTTCCTTTTGAGTCTACTTAGTTTGTGGTTAAAGTAACGAACCCCCTAGATCAGTATGTGTTAGTTGATAAAGTTTGTAAAAATTATCCTTTGATGATTCGGGGTTACAAGTTTTCGGCTAATTTGATGTTACTACCCTTTGATGAGTTTGACGTGATTTTTGGTATGGATTGGTTCACTTTGCATGATGTTGTAGTGAATTGTAGACGAAGGCATATTGATTTGAAATGTTAGAACAGTGAAAAGCTTCGAATTGAGTCAGATAGATTGGATTGTGCACCTGATGTTATATTGACCCTATCAGCATAGAAATATGTTAGAAAAGGTTGTGAAGCGTATCTCGCTTATATATTTGATTCCAAAATTTCAGAATCAAAGCTAGAATTAGTTACAGTGGTATGTAAGTATTCAGATATGTTTCCAGAGGAGTTACCAGGGTTACTGCTGATCGGAAAGGTTTAACTTTCTATTGAGTTAGTGCCGAGAACATCTCTAATATTGATAGCTCCTTACAAAATGGCATCTACAGAGTTAAAATTGTTAAAAGAACAGTTGAAAGAGTTGACATATAGGGTTTTGCTCGACCCAGTTTATCTCCTTGAGGTGCTCTAGTGTTATTTGTTAAGAAAAAGGATGATTCAATGTGGTTATGTATTGACTATCGACATCTCAACAAAGTCACGATCAAGAATAAGTATCCATTGCAATGTATTGACAATCTATTCGATCAGGTGAAAAGTGCTACAATGTTCTCAAAGATCGACCTTCGTTCTGGTTATTATCAATTGCGAGTTAAAAACTCAGATTGCCAAAAATTACGTAGAACCAAGTACGGACATTATGAGTTTCTTGTGATGCCATTTGGGTTAACTAACGTGCCTGTAGTATTTATAGATTTGATGAACATAATTTTTAGACCGTATTTAGACAGATTCGTTGTGGAATTTATTGATGATATTCTGATTTACTCAGGAGATGAGACAGAGCATGCCGAGCATTTAAGGATTGTTTTGCAAAATTTGCGTGAAAAGCAATTGTTCGCTAAGTTTAGCAAATGTGAGTTCTGGCTTCAGGAAGTCAGATTTTTGGGACTTGTTGTATTGACCGACGACATTACATTTGATCGAAGCAAAATTTTAGCTTTTGTTGATTGGAAACCTCCGAGAAATGTATCTGAGGTCAAAAGTTTTCTGGGTTTAGCCGGATATTATAGAATATTCGTCAAGGGATTTTCGATGATTGCTACACCGTTGACAGGGTTGTTACAAAAAGATGTTAAGTTTGAGTGGTCCGAGAAATGTCAGCAAAGGTTTAATCAATTAAAAACTTTGTTAACCGAGGCACCGGTGTTAGTTCAACCTGAGTCAGGTAAAGTATTTGTGATTTATAGTGATGCTTCTTTAAATGGTTTGGGTTGTGTTCTGATGCAAGAGGGAAAAGTAATAGTGTATGCTTCTAGACAGTTGAAACTACACGAAAAGAATTATCTGACACATGATTTAGAGCTTGTAGCCATTGTATTTTCTTTGAAGATTTGGCAACACCATTTGTATGGAGAAAAATGTCAGATCTTCACGAATCAAAAAGAGTTTGAAGTAGTTGATGTCACAGAAATATTTGAATTTGAGACAGCGCAAATGGCTCGAGTTATTAAAAGACTACAACTTGATCATTGATTATTATCTGGGAAAAACTACTGTTGTTGATGATTCTTTGAGTAGAAAATCTCTTTTTGCTTTGTGGGCTTTGAACACACAATTGACGTTGATTGATGATGGTTCTATTTTATCTGAGTTAAAAGTTAGACTGATGTTTTTACAACAAATTTGCAAAGCTCAGAAATGTGACGATGTGTTGATAGCTAAACGGAAACAGATTGAGACGACACCTGATTTAGATTTTCATGTTGGCTCTGATGATAGTTTGAACTTTAAAGGCAGAATTTGCATTCCGAGAAATCCTGATCTCTTTCAAAAGATTTTAAAGGAAGTTCACATTAGTAGCTTGTCTATTCACCATGGTAGCAATAAAATGTACGGTGACTTGAAATAGATGTACTGGTGGCCAAGTATGAAATGGGAGATCTCAGAGTTTGTATCAAGATGTTTAGCCTGTCAGCAAGTTAAAGTTGAGATCAGGTACCTTTTGGTTTTTTACAACAGGTGATGATTCCAGAGTGGAAATGGGAGCGTGTCACGATGGATTTTGTATTAGGATTGCCTCTATCTCCAAGAAAGAAAGATGATGTTTGGGTCATTGTTGATCATTTGACGAAATCTATGCATTTCATTCCAGTGCGTACAGATTATTCACTCAAGAAATTAGCAGAGCTGTATGTGGTAGAGATCATTAGGTTACACGGTGTGCCAGTTTCCATTATTTCTGATAAAGATCCACGATTTACGTCTCCATTTTGGAGTAAATTATATAAGGCTCTAGGTACTCGATTGCATTTTAATACCGTGTTTCACCCTCGGACCAACGATCAATCTGTGCAAATAATTCAGATACTCGAAGATATGCTTCGATGCAATGATTTAGAGTTCGAAGGTAACTAGAGAGATTCCTACCATTGGTTGAATTTGCATATAATAACAGTTATTAGTCGAGCATTAAAATGGCACTGTATGAGGCTTTATATGGTTGAAAGTGTCAAACTCTGTTATACTAGACTGAGCTCATTGAGAAAAAGCTTCATGGGGTTTATTTTATACGAGAAACCGAAGAAAAGGTTAAAGTTATACGAGACAGTTTGAAAACAGCTTCTGATCAACAGAAATCTTATGCAGATTTGAAAAGAAAAGACATTGAATTTCAAGTTAGTGACAAAGTGTTTTTAAAATTATCGCCCTGGAACAAATTTATTCGATTTGATCGTAAAGGAAAGCTAAGTCCGCGATTTATCGGGCTGTATGAGATCATTAAAAGAGTCAGACTGGTAGCTTATAGATTAGCTTTGTTGTTAGAGTTAGAAAAGATTCACAACATATTCCATGTACCTATGTTGCGACGATATCATCATATCCTTCACATGTGATTTCATCTGTTCATGTTGAGATTCAGCCTGATTTGACGTACAATGAAGAACCAATCAGAATTTTAGCTCGAAAGGTTAAAGAATTGAGAAATAAAAACATAGCTTTACTGAAAGTTCTTTGGCTACGACACAGAATAGAAGAGGCTACTTGGGAACCAAAAGAAGCTAAGAGAGTGCAATACCCGAACCTCTTTTCTGGTAAGATTTTTGAGGACAAAAATTCCTTTAGGCGAAGAGTTGTAACAGCCCATTTTTAGCGAAATCAGAATAGTGATTTTGGGACCACAAATCCAACAAGTAAATTATTATTATTTTATTATTTTAATTTTTAAGGAATGTTTGTAAGGTCGTATAAAAATTTCGTTAAGAAATTTGAACGTTTGCATGCTTAATTATGTAAAAAGGACTAAATCGTAAAGGGTCCATAAGTAGAGTTCTAGTAGCTAAAGGTATCAAATAGCTATAAAACTTTAATGTGAAAGGACTTAGATGGTAATTAGACCATTAATGAAGTTAATGGATGTATATGGCTATGTATTAATGAAATTTTGGTATTAAATAAAGGTTAAATTTGTAAATTAATAAATTATTAAATTATAAAAACAAAAAAGTATCATCTTCCTAAGTTATATCCACTGAATTTTGAAGGAGAGAAAACCATTCATAGGGTTTGAAGCTTTGATTATTTTGCTTGCTTGCATGTAAGTGAAATTTGTCTCGTTTTTAATGATTTCTAGGTTTTTGAAGTCGTTGTAGCTTAATCTAGCTAGCCCAGGGACTAATTTGTAAAATTTTTAAAGGTTTAGGGTATTTCCATGAGTATTTTTGCATGATTCTTGAAGTTTAATGAAAGATTATGAGTCCTTATTGTGAAATACACAAGTTTTGTAAAGGGATTTTTTATAAAATTATCATTTTGGGACTTATTTGTAAAATTAGTAAAATAATATGGTAAAATTCTGAAATGATGATTTTTATGTATTGATATAAGTCCCTAGGTAGTTTGGCTAGCATGAAATGTGGATGAAATTGCATAAATATCAATTTACAAGCTTAAGGACTAATTTGTAAATAATTTAAATTATTAGGTGCAAAATTGTAAATTTGCAAAAATTATGAATTTTGGACTAAATTGAATAGTATGAGTATTAAATAGACTAAAATTTCTCATTTAGATCAAGGTAAACCTCGGACGGAGCTAGATCGAGGAAAAGTTAAAGCCTCGGATTAGTTGATCTTGTTTCGACATCTTTATAATCGAGGTAAGTTTGTATGTTTAAATAACATTTTAATGTTATTTTGATATATATTTTATTGTGTTATTTATCATGTAAATGAATTATGGAAATCCAACGATGTTATGAAGATTATCAAGCCCTGTTTGAACCTTAGGAATATATAGTATAAAAATGACATGTCGTTGGGATTACCATGTTTCCGGTGCTAGTCCTGAATGTTCTATCGATGGCTGAGTTCTGGCATTTGTTGCGGATACTCATCAGCTTGTGTGAGCGGCATCGTATAGCTTACATTTTGACCATTAGCTTGTGTGAGCAAACCTATTTTATGGCTCAAGTGAGCAATGATGTAAAGGAAAAGGAACACAAGTGGTTTCGACCATATGTTAGCACACTTTGTGTGAGCTTTCCCACATATCTAATATTATTCTAAGTGGTTCAACGAGCATGAAAAGGGAAAGAACAGTAAGTGTTCTAATGGCTAAGTTATAAATCTATGGAAAGGTATGAAATGATCTATGGATGTATATCTATGTTTATGGAAAGTATAAATCCAATGGCATTATGTTCATTTGAATTTACCTTACCATGTGATAATTCAAGTGAATATGTGATAATGCTCTAATAATTGTTGTTGGTGATGCTTAGCCTTGTGCTAAGCTATTGATTGGATTGTATCATGTTTAATTTAAAGTTATGCATTTAAGTGGTAAGTTATGTTCATGTT
This sequence comes from Gossypium hirsutum, assembly GCF_007990345.1. Taxonomy (NCBI): domain Eukaryota; kingdom Viridiplantae; phylum Streptophyta; class Magnoliopsida; order Malvales; family Malvaceae; genus Gossypium; species Gossypium hirsutum. The sequence goes on along the minus strand of NC_053441.1, from coordinate 38,650,218 downwards.
ATATTAAATTACTAAGCATTTTATGCTTACGTAGTTTTCTTTCCTATGTTTTATAGATTATCGGAAGCTCGACCGGTTTGGAAGCTTGTCGGAGACCTATCACACTATTCAACAATAATATCGATAGTTTTTAATGTTTTGGCAAGGTTATAATGGCATGTATAGGTGGACTTATGTTTAATGGTTAGTTGATGTTTATGGCATGTAAATGTTGCTTTGAATTTGTGGTACTTTTGGTACTTTTGATACCTTGTGGTTGGGTGTTAATATGGTCAAGTTGATGCATGATTTTATGACCAAAGTGGTAAGTGATTGTATGTTTGCAATGTGGTCAATTACAGTATGTTTTGATATGAAATTGAGCTAGATGTGTATGGATGAGTTATGACCAATTATGCATAAGTTTAGGTATATTTACTTGATTGTAATTGAGGTGCCTATATGGCATATTGGTTGGATGGATTAATGGCCTATTATGCATGTTTTGGTATGTTTTGGCACCTTGACTATATATGTATATTGCTTGTAGGTATATATTTGAAATGGGTGAAAGAAATTGCTCGATTTTGGCCAATTTCTTGTCTAGACGGCCTAAGACACAGGCATGTGTCTCAGCCGTGTGTGACACTTGACCATGCGACATAGCTGTGTGTCCCCTGTAAGTTTCAAAGGTTTCAATTCAGGCAGTTACATGGCCTAGCACTTGGCTTGGACTTGGACATATGAGACCATTTTGAATGTTACACGGTCTGGCACACGGGCGTGTGACCCAAGTTAGAGAGTTACACGGGCACAGATATAGGCTGGGACACGGCCTTATGTCCCTATTTCGATTGTTACACGGCATGACACACGGGCATGTGTCTCAGCCGTGAAAGTCATATAGCCTGGCCACACGGGTGTGTGACCCCTGTAGTTTTGAATTTTATAACATTTTCCTTAATGTTTCTAATGTTTCTGATTTAGTCCCAAATCATTTCTAAAGTGTTTCTAAGGCCTCGAGGGCTCGAATAAGGGACGATATACATGTATATAAATGAATTATGCTATGTTTATATTAATGTTTGGAAATGTATGTTTTTATGCTATGTTTATTCGATAATGCTTCGTAACCCTATTCTTGTGACTAATACAAGTTAGGGGTATTATATTAATTCTAACCCATACATAAATAGATCTAATTAGTATTTTAAATGAATTATATTACGATGAATAACAAGAAAGGTTTTAGTGATCCATACTAATAATAATAATAAAAGAAAGAAAAGAAATCAATGAACCATAAGAAAGCAAATAATAAAATATATTAAATCTGGGCATAGGTAATTAGCTCGCTTTAATAATCATAACCAACTGTTGCTTTGGGTTTTCTTGTTCAATCAACTAGTTGGTATCCCAGCAAGATTTTCTGATCTTTCATTAAAATAACGAGTCGACAAGAACTACTTATCTCTCGACCTCACAGTCCAGACCAGTTCAGGGTTAAGGTGTTCACGGATAGGTCATATTAAATTTAGGTTAATTCTCACCTTTTAGGGCTTAGGGTTAAGGTGTCCACACCCGTGTGCCAGACTGTGTAAATCTCGAAGTGGCCTCACACGCTTGTGTGCTAGGCCATGTGCTAGGTCGTGTCACTGCCTAATTAGCAACCCTTTAAAACCTACAGGGGACACACAATCGTGTCGCATGGCCGTGTGTCACACAGGACTGAGACACACACCCATGTCTTTGGCCGTGTGGACAAGAAATAGGCTAATTTCAAGCCATTTCCTTCACCCTAATCAAGCATGAACCCATGAACCAAATACAAATACATTCAAGCCTTGAAAACATATTTAAAACGTGCATAACAATGACTAAATCGTTACACCATTTATCCATACAACCAATATGCCAAAAGGCACCTTAATCACAAATCATCAAATCAACCTAAACTTAAACATATTAGGTAATTCAAAACATACAATCATTTAACCACATCCACACCAACCATTAAGGCACCAAAGTACCAAAAACACACTAACCATAATACCATATTTACAAGCCAAGCATAACAACTAAATCATCAAACATAATTCACCTATACATGCCATTATAACCATGACTAAAACATCAAAATCTACCAAAACATATGTTGGATAGTGTGATAAATCTCCGACGAGCTTCCAAACTGATTGAGCTTCCGATAATCTTAAAAGTAAAGGAAAGTAATTACGTAAGCAATAAATGCTTAGTAAGCTCGTAAAAACTTTAAACAATAAATTCCATTTCAACAATGAACTTTATAGGTTAAATAAAAAAAAAACTATACCAAATCCTCAAGATTTATCAACTACTTAACCACCAACTCACAAATGAGAAAGTCTATCAACATCACTTATTTTTCATTCCTAATATAATAGGATTTTATAAAACATATTGCATAATCATTAACTATTTCATAAGACTATGAACCATTCCATCTACTTACTTTCCATTCCATTTACTTACTTTGCATTCCATTTATCAACATAAACTTAAATAACATCATTGATTCACGAATTAGTGTATTTACTTGTGACATTGGTAAATTCATTCATAGCATAAAAAAATTTCTCACATATAAGTACGTCATTCAACTCATCAGTCCTTTTATCATCACATTACATCTCAATTATGAACTTACTGCTTTATTACCTTTTCTTATCCGTTTCATTTGCATAATATAAGACATAAGCATAAACATCATCATCAATATACAAGTTAGTGCATTTGTAAATAACTCTTTTGGAATCAACCACATCTTTTGATTCATACACATGTAATAGCATTTCATGTCAATCCACATTTTCACAATAACATAAACATATTTCACAAGTTAAACATGAATACGAGAAAGCTTACACTCAAAATTTAGAGTAGGGGTTTGGGCTACAACTAAATTTCCAAATAATGCATTGAATCGTGTCTACAAGCAGCAATTAAAAACACTCACCAATATGCTTTTGCCAAAATGTTGAAAGCTTAAACTAGCCTTTCCTTAGCTCGTAGAAGGTCCTAATGATTCCAAAGCTTCAACATAATAATTCACACAATAAGACAATCAACAATCAACTATGGATTCACTTTAAACAATCAAAATCATAAGCCTAAGCTATGTTCTCAAGTAATTGAAACTTCGACATAGTAAACTTGATATATAAATGTCTCGGTCTATACTCAATTTTTTTACGTAAAACTGATTCCATTCATCTATTTATTCACATATGGCTAAATTTCATCCTTTAAACTACGCAAAACTACTTAATTCATAGTATTGACATTTTTCGACAAGTTATGGCTATTTTCACGAAATTAGAGAAATCTTTAACGAAACTTCAAAGTTTAGAAATCTTCTAATCATAACAAATCTAATTGAAAAACACTTTGAAACCACGTTTTTACTCAAAATCCTAAAATTCACCATTAATGATGATATTTTTGGCTTTTATTTAAAACATGCAATTTAATGGCTAAAAACTCAATTTAAAAGATCAGATGAAATTAAGACTAATCAAGAATCGAATCTTTACCTTAGTTGACGAAAAACTGAGCTTTTGATTGAAAACCTGAAAAACCCACAAACTTGACAATAGAGAAATCTATGGTGTTTTTAGGTGTTTTCTTGAAATTTTATGGAGATTTATGCTATGGGGATGAAGTAAATAAATGGAATTAAGGTTTGAAAAAAAAAAGTGTAAGAGAGGAGCTTAGGGAGAAAGGAACAGCAAGAGCATGTAGTTGGATAAAACTATCGTGAAAATAAAACTAGAGATAGGGGTTTTTAGGTTGAATTTTAAAGTTTGGTCTAATTGCCTCTTAACAACTCACAAATTTGACCCATTTCCAAATCAGTACTATTTTTTAAATTAAAGGTCTTTAAAACTCATTTTCAAAATTTGATTTAATTTTATAAAACCATAGTAATAAACATTTACGATTACCATGCTTATGAAATTTCGAGCACATTAAAGCTAAAATCCCTAAAATACCCCTAAAACTCCTAGGTCGAATTTTTGGGTGTTACAAGTAACACACTTATGACAAGTTCATTGGACAAATAGTGGTCGAGTTTGTAACACCCCAAACTCGGCCTAGACGTTATGGCTGAATCTGGAAGTGTTACGAATAAAAGTTATTTGAAAACATTTGTCATACCTATTAACTAAAAATTGTTGGCTGTTTACATTTTTAATTAAATCATGTAATTTGCAGCGGAAATTCTTAAGATGTTACATTTTGAAAAGAGAAAAAAAATGAGTTTGTTTTTTTTTTTAAATAGTTGATCGTAAAAACATAGTCATTTTTTGAAAAATTGTTTTATCAAACATTATGCTAAAACCCAAATTAAAAGTCCAAATCCAAAAATAAACCCAAATGTTGAGAGAGTCCCAAAATTACAAAACTCTCAAAATGGAATTTTAATAAGAAAATTTATGTAAATAAATTTTTACAACATTATGGACATATTCGAGCTCCTGTCGGACCGACCGCCTAAGTTTGAGGGTTACCTGAAAGAATATACAAACAGAGAGTGAGTTTTAAAACTCAGTGTGCAACTTAACAGGAACAGAATCACAAATTTAATGCATATAGAACAGAAACAAACAAATATCTTATGCAGAATCAAAGTTATATGTAAGTTACAATCCTAGCCCCATCCGCTACACACCATCTCTGACCATCCCAACACACCATGTGGGGTATAAAACACCCACCCAACCCTACACACCGCTTAGTGTCTTTACGACACTTTTTAGAAAAATCGTAGCAAAGCTGCAAGTATAATTGTGAGTTAACACCTCACACAGAACACTTCCTGCACGTAATACATAACCCACCCCATAGCCAGATACAAATAGAATACTAGACATAATAGATTAACAGATACCAGAATGTATATATATCATGCATGCTCGTATAACATATATGAACATGCTTATACATAATAGATGAAACGTATCACATCTCATTACATGCATTCAAGTATTATTTATGTCAAATTCATACTATCAGGTTATCAGATTTCATGTTTTAAGGCTTATATAAGACATACCGACCCCACGGAAGGCCCACAGTCGATCATGACGACATGTACGACCTTAGAGGAAAATTCTGAAATTTAGGCCCACAAACCGTGTGTCCTACACAGCCTGGTACACGACCTAAAATGGCCTAGATCGTGTGTCACACATGGCATCACACACGGCCTGTCACATGACCGTGTGTCACACACAGCTTACCACATGGCCATGTAGTGTCGATAGGCCCCAATTTTAGCTTTTGTCATTTGCTATTTTTTGAGTTTCTTGTTACACACCTGGCTCGATTTTGATGTGAACGTTCCCACGAGATCATCAGAACCTAAATGCACCGATTGAAACACTAAATTAGTAACAAAGCCAAACGATTCATAGAACCAAAATCCCCAATTCACAAAAGTGCTCACCTTTAATGAACAACGCTTTCTAAAACCTAACTCGTCGAAGAATTAAACATTTCCTGCGCTTCTCCTAAACAATCAACCAATTCCAACGATTAAACCAACATTCGTTAAATTGTAATCTAACTTCCATAAGAGAAATTCTCCGAAATGAAACAAAGAAAAATAAGAACATTACTTATGAATCACCCCAACTGCAAACCAACAAATTTCAAGAACCCGTTCGAAAAAAAAAACAAAATCAACAAACCAACAATACTGTCGTGGGAGTTGAGAGGTGGGAACGTGAAACTGGGAATGAAATTTGGGAAAAAGAAAATAAGAATAAAAATAAAAATAAAAATAAAAATAACATAAAACAAAATTAACTAACACAATATCTCCTCAACCCTTATAATTAAGCCACTAATTCAAATTTAAACTAACTCCAACTACCCACTAACTAGAATCCCAACATGACCCCACTACTACTACATGGCCAACCCACGAGGGAAACAAAATAAGTAAACTCCCACAAGTCTCAAACCCATGACCTCACCCTCCTAATCAAGGCTCACAACCATTGAGACATACAGTTATTTTATTTATTAAATTCAACAAATCAAATACTTGAATTCTTGGGCGTTATAGAGTTGTTTTCATAATGGTATGTCATTATGAAGAGCTCAATTACGATATTATAGTCGAATGACTTCGTGACTAAATGAGTTTATAATTATAAGGTAAAAAACTAAAATTTAATTATAAATCATTTCATCCCTAATCACATATGTCTAATTAGTCCCTCCTCTAGCTCCCTGAAATAAAAAATGAATTGTTTGTTGAATCAAATAAATAGAAATGGATAAAAATGGTAAAGTTAAAGAAATGAGAAATATTCGGAAATAAATGTGATTTCCTCTAAATGGAAATGACTTGAAAATTAATTTATGGATTTTCAAATTATTAATTAATTAATTGAAGTTCGAAAATGAAATGAAATTAATTGGTTATTGTGAATCAGTTGAATGTAAAGTTGCAATGATTTTAACGGAATTAGAATTGAGTTGAGAAAATTATTTAATTGGGAAATTTATTTATTTACTTAAATTAATTTATGATGTTTATTTTGAGAAATAGAAAAACATATATTGGGTTGGATTGAATTATAAAGTATTGAGTTAAAATTTTGAGGCTTAAATTGAAAGTTATGTTAGTCTCGGTTTTAGAGACTAAATTGAATAAAATGCAAAAGTCGCATAAATTAGCAATTGAATGTAAAAATGATTGTGTATTTATTATTTGGTGTATTTATGTTAATCCGTAGATAAGGTCGACCCGAATTCCTAAAAAAGGAAAGGAAAGATAAAGTCATCTGCAAATAACTCGGAGTTTACAGTTTGTATTTCTATAACACAAACCTTTTCAATTGTTGCATTTACGAACTGCGTTACATGTTAATAACATATAAGCTGAAAATGATATAACGAGCTAAATTAAATTCGATTTGAATTAGTTTTTGTGATAAAGACTAAATTGAATAAATTTAAAAATATGATATATTGTTATAATAGTTTTTGTGATATATTATTTTATATATTTCAGAAGAAAAAAAAGCAACTAGTAGGTCAATAAATTTTTTTTCAAGCCCACTAATTAGGGCTTTGAAAACCTTCCACACTCTTCTCATTTCCAAACGGCTGAGCACTGAAGAAGAAAAAGTAGCACAGATCGGTAACGTAACAGTGAAACTCGGGGGAAATGGCGTTGGCGTTCGACGAGTACGGTAGGCCATTCATTATACTTAAAGAACAAGAGCAGAAAACGAGGCTGAGCGGGCTCGAAGCTCAAAAAGCCAACATTTCCGCAGGCAGAGCGGTCTCTCGGATCCTCCGAACCTCTCTAGGACCCAAAGGCATGGATAAGATGTTCCAAAGCCCTGACGGCGATGTCACCATCAGTTAAACTCCTTTCCACCTTTTTCTCCCTTTTTCTAATGTCTTACTTTATCATGAAGTTTCTAGTCACTTGATTAAGGTTTTTAAAAGATGATCTTTTTCTGGTTTTGGATCTGTTTGAAATGAACTTTGAAATCAGAAGTTAGATAGTTTTAGCTTTTTTGAAGAGAAATGTAGGTTTTAATGCCACTTTTAGGACTTGCTTTATAGAACTTCACCAGTTTTTGAGCGGTAAAATTTTGTTTAGGTAAAGTTACCATGGATACACTTATCTGAACTAGGATTTCAAGCTTAATGTTTCTGGACATACCTTCTTGAATTTTATGTTCTGAAGTAAATGTTAAACTTAAGGATGTTGGATTTGTTAGTGAAATCATACATAGATAATGTTCAAAGTTTCCTGATGTCTTCTTTTTGTTTTTGTTTGACATTGTCAGCAAACGATGGGGCAACAATATTGGAGCAGATGGATGTTGACAATCAAATTGCTAAGTTGATGGTTGAGCTGTCTCGGAGTCAGGATTATGAAATTGGGGACGGAACAACTGGTGTTGTTGTCATGGCTGGAGCACTACTAGAGCAGGCAGAGCGGCTATTGGAACGTGGGATTCATCCCATCCGTATTGCAGAGGGTTATGAAATGGCTTCTAGAATAGCTGTTGAGCATTTGGAGCGTATAGCTCAGAAGTTTGATTTTGGACCAACAAATATAGAGCCTTTGGTTCAAACATGCATGACCACTCTATCCTCAAAAATGTAAGTTTTGTAGCTTCTATTGATGTACTTTACATATTTTTTTTTGGCCTTAGCAATGATCAGATCACAATAATACATGACTAGAAATGTAATTGCTGTGACTATAACAGGATTATACTAGCTTCTTATGTTGTGCTAGCTAAAATTTTTGCTTGCATTTTTCTCTTCTTAAAGAGAGAATTATGACCAGTTTCTTCAAGATGTTTTTTTTAATTTTTTGTTTGAAGGTTAATTCATATGTATATGTCATCTATCCTACTTGTTTGGTGCAGTGATATCCTATCCCCATCATGTGGATTTGCCACATTAGATTAGATGATCATGTTGCTATCAGTATGATTTTATCTAAAATTAGTTGTCTTTATATATTTCTTCTCATATGGTCTGGAATTGAATAAGGACTTTGCTTAAGATGCTGCTTTGATCAGTAAGAGGTGCCATAAGCTTCACTGTTGGACACTGTGATTGTGGCTGTAAAACATATGAAAGGTGATAGTATCAATGTGGTGAGAACACTGCATCTAAATGTTAGTTAAATTTCATCACCTTAACTTGCAAATATACTGGTTAATCTTGACCATCTTTTGGCTACATCATCCTCATATGATATGTTCCTGAATTGTCTTCAAATCAAATCTCAATGCTGACTTTTTGTGATGTTTGTAAAACAAAAATAGTCAGGGTTGTTTTAGCTATGACTAGGGTCTTTATGGTGGAGCATTGAACTATCTAGATATGGTGGCACATGGATCAATTTAAATAGTTCTTGCTGTCAGCTAGCAATTCCCAAACTTGTTTGTATTGAGAAGTGAGATTCCTAATATTGGGAATCAAGAAAAAATTCGGAGTGATTTTTTTTGTGAATCCAGTGCTAGACCGATGTATTATATATATATCTTTTTATTGCAAATGTGTAACCATTTTTTGTTGTTTTATAGTGTGAACCGATGCAAGCGTGCTTTGGCTGAAATTTCTGTTAAAGCAGTTCTTTCTGTTGCTGATCTAGAGAGGAAAGATGTCAATTTAGATCTGATTAAGGTTGAGGGAAAAGTTGGAGGAAAATTAGAAGACACTGAGCTAATATATGGAATTACTGTTGATAAAGACATGAGTCATCCTCAGATGCCAAAGCAAATTGAAGATGCAAAAATTGCCATATTAACTTGTCCATTTGAGCCACCTAAGCCAAAGACTAAACATAAAGTAGACATTGATACGGTGGAAAAGTTTCAGACTCTACGTCAGCAAGAACAAATGTATTTTGATGACATGGTTCAGAAATGCAAGGTATGGCTGCGGATTGGAGTTCTGAGGAATGTCCTTTCAAGTTGATCTTTTGCTTTCCTTTTTGCTTTAGATTATCCTCTATGGGGAGGGGGTGGATTACTTATAGTGGTCACCTTAGTAATTTTGGGATAGAGATAGACATCTTGTTCTCATTGTAATGTTGTTTCAGGATGTTGGTGCCACATTGGTTATATGTCAATGGCGATTTGATGATGAGGCAAATCATTTATTAATGCACCAGAACTTGCCTGCTGTCAGATGGGTAGGTGGTGTGGAATTGGAATTGATAGCAATAGCTACAGGTATGTTTCTGTTTAGTTTATCCTTCATTTGACGTCATGCTAACAAAATTCTTGATAGATAAATATTTAGAATACGCAACCTTAATCAGCAATGAGCAGTCTAATTATATTTTCTCTGTAGGTGGAAGGATTGTGCCTAGGTTCCAGGAGTTGACCCCAGAAAAGTTGGGAAGGGTATGCTATTCTCCATTTTTTCCTTGTCTATATCACTTTGCTTAGAAGTGTGTGCTAGATTAATTCCTCTCTTAGGATGTTTTTTTTCATGCATTAGGTAGAGGACAACTGGTGAGAGCTCACGTGAGATGATTAGACTGTTAACAACTTTTAGTTTAAGCAAGCACCAGAGCATGGCTCATTTGGACTAACAATTCATGCATGTTTGAAGTTTCAATATTTTATGATCTCAGGCTGATCCCCCCAGCATATCATCACATCTGTATCTTATAAAATCGCTTATTTGTTATTTCATTGTATTTTCTCAGGCTGGTTTGGTCAGAGAGAAGTCTTTTGGCACTACAAAAGATAAAATGTTATACATTGAGCACTGTGCGGATTCAAGGGCTGTAACCATATTTATTCGTGGAGGTAGATTCTTTCCCTTTGTTCTATTTGGTTGCAATTGATTTGTGGTTTATTACATTATGTTCAATTGATAATATTGTCAATTTTTATTTGATCATTAAAATGAAGCTGTTGACAACATGAGGGTTTCAAGACCTTGTGATTTGATTTTGTATCTTGAATTGGCTTAAGCCAACACACTTGGTCTACTCGGTGAATTACTTGTGTTTCTTATTCCTAAATTCTTATTGTAATAAAATATGCTTCCTAGTCTCAGTGGTAGAGGCCCTTTGCCATCTTTATTGGAGACAGTTTTGGAGCAAGGCTGTTTTTACCTGCTAACCTTAAAACTGGATAATCAAATAGGAAAATGACTTGGTTGAAGAGTAATTTAAGGCTACACCCACATGACACTTGGACAATTCTGAGACATTTCTTGATTCCATTTAGTAGAATGCCATGTTGAGATGCTTGGACGTCTTTTTCCTGTTCAATGCTGAATTGATTGGGCATTTATGTAAGTTTATTGTAGAGAGATAGAAGTAACAAAGGGATCAATATAGCAAAGAGTTATGCACTAAGCTAAATTGTAATTGATTCGGCATATGTATATGTTTATATATCCCATAGATTGTTTTCATTTGTGTTTGATGATGCATTAGGAAACAAGATGATGATAGAGGAGACAAAGCGCAGTATCCATGATGCACTTTGTGTGGCCAGGAATCTAATTCGCAACAATTTTATCGTCTATGGTGGTGGTGCAGCTGAGATTTCTTGCTCAATTGCTGTTGAGGCAGCAGCAGATAAATATCCAGGAGTTGAGCAGGTAAAATGTGGCACATGAATCATCTTAATAGTTTACTTTCCTTTCGTTTTTCACTGTAGTAATTATATTTTATATCATTTTTCTTTTATCTGCAGTATGCAATCGGAGCATTCGCAGATGCTTTAGATGCTGTCCCCGTGGCTCTGGCCGAAAATAGTGGGCTCCAACCCATTGAGACGCTATCAGCAGTGAAATCGCAACAAATTAAGGTAACTACTTAGTAGTTCAATGATGGCTTTGATCTTGTATAATCTTCACCTCCATGAAGTATCTTCATTAATTTTGAATTTACATTTGATGTCTAGGAGAATAATCCTCACTTTGGAATCGACTGCAATGATGTTGGGACTAATGATATGTGCGAGCAAAATGTCTTCGAAACGCTGATTGGCAAGCAGCAGCAGATCTTGCTTGCAACACAAGTTGTTAAGATGATTTTGAAGATTGATGATGTCATTTCCCCATCTGACTACTGAGCTTCACGGTCAGCTGGAGGTTAGCCTAATTTGATGGTTTTGTATTTTCTTGGAACCATGTATTCACTTTAGACTTTGGAGAGAGCATGTTTTGCTTCTAATTTTTGAACTGCCAGTTCCTTGGTTAGAATTATCACACTCTTATTGTTAAAGGTGGTTGCTTGTTCCCTTTTTGAGTCACTGGAATTACCTACGGATCATTGGTACTAGTTCTTCCCCTGTATGTAAAAATGCTGGACAAGAAAAAACTGCAATTTAATGTGCAATTTTAATTTTGGTTGTTTCTCTCTAACATATCCGTCTTCGTAGTAGTTATAACATGTATAAGCTTTTCAAAGTTCTATAAATTTTTCCAATGTACCATTCTCCAAAACGTGTCAAATATGGATATTTTAGAGAAAAAGAAGACTTTATAACATAAAACATTAACTATTAACAATAAGTGCCTAAACCACCATTTTCTTAGGAAAATGACTATTAATTCATGCCCAAATGCATTGGCCGTAGGTCCTAGACGTGGGTGTTTTAAAGACAATGCAGAGTCTGTAGATCATAATTTCATGTGATTGCCAGATATGAGTGTGATTAGGTTTGTCTCTCTATATTTTTTGATGTATTTAGAAGTTTTACGACATGAGTTTGGTTAGATTTCCCCATGTATTTAAAAGTTTAGGTCATATTCTTATACTCTATTGAACACGAGTGTTGGATATGAATTCCTAGTCTTTTGCAATCTACTAAAACAGTTTAAGATATGTGAATTTAAGAATGCAACTTAACACAAATAAGTAATCAACGAACCTAAACAGATATTTGAACTATTAACAACTTGAAGGCCATTGTGATAAACCATTTTCTTAGGAAATCAAACTTGTAACACTGCTTATCGGCCCTTGCTAACCTAACTGAAAGCTTCAAATCCTTCTGTTTGTATCTATTTACAACACATTGAAAATCTAGACATCCAATGCAATTTTGTGATATGATAAGTTAAAGGGATGATATGATCTAAGAGATTGGAGGGGAATTCATTCGAGATCAATATCAACTCGCTCAGGGTTTACCCTTTCTGTCTGATTGTTCATTAGCTCTACGCCTAGCTGACCTTTATCTCCTGCCCCAAATGCATAAAGCTTCCCTGATTCAGTGAGTGCAAATGTATGGGCATTCCAGTGTATTGAGTTTGTTAGGCTAATTTGGCTAATTTGTACCACCTTTTCTTTCACTTGCTTCAATGACTTCACCAGTTCTGGGCTCAACACATTAGCATGTCTGTTTCCCTGCCACATTAGCATTAAACCAAAATGATCATGGTTACTAGATGCACTTTAAGAATAAAAAATCTTTCTGACTAATTTTCCAGACCAGACACAGCTATGCTGAAATTTTCCAAATTTTTTCATGTATATTTGGAGGATCATATCTCCTCATCTGTGTCCAAAATATATGCAGAACACGTGTACTTTAGAGAACATTAAGAGTCCATGTAACATAGGGCATAATTTTCTTTTCAAATATTATTACAAAACAGTGAAACACTAAGTTAGAATGGAATGGAAGTTCAAACCTGTCCTTCAGCTGCAGTGTTATGTCCTAAGCTGGCAGATTCCCCACAACCAAAAGAATATACATCACCATCTTCAGATAGCACAAAGGTTGTGTAGTCCCCTGTAGCAGCATGAACTGCTTTGACCTTGATTAATGCTTCTACCACCTTTGGAACTGATTCACACTCTTCGTTTCCGTGTCCTAAGCACCCGTAACGTCCCCAACCCCATGTGCAATCGCTTCCATCCCGAGCCACAACAGCTGCATGCCAAGCACCAGTAGCAACCACCATTGGCTGAAGGTTCAAAAGCCGAAACTGTTCAATTAGTCGAGGGTGCTTTTCATCCATTCTTGAGCCATGTCCAAGCTTTCCTCCCAAGCCACACCCAACAGAGTACACTGACCTAATAGTTCAAAAAATAAGGGCACACTGATTAGTAATTGCTCATATAACATTCAAATGATTGAATAATGGCATGTGCTATTCTATATTGCTCTGAATTCAACTTTTCATTTTTCTTGAAGTATATGTGTCTGACCCTCATGTTCAACACGCACTTCTCTTCGAGGCATCGTCGATGAACCTCGATTCTCATCGTCATATTCGCTTGCTCTCTCTTACATGAAGCAAGAGTGAGAAACTGGAACGGTGTTGTAATCATGCTTCGCTGATTGTGGCCAACTCCACAGCTGGCATAGAGGCAAATGCCTTTTCCGGACGGGCTGATTCAGAACATGTTGAAGGCTCCATTGACTCGAAACGAAATAGATGGTTTGGAGGTATAAATTTATGATACATTGATTACTTTGCACTAAACAAAAATGTCATTACTATTTTTCTTAATTGAATTTTTTGTTTAAGGTGTTGATGGCGGCGGTGACTCCTTCAGCTGGTGATGATGATGATGAGAAATCAATGGCCGGAGCTCTTATAGATTTGCAAGGACAATGACCTGGACGTCGGTGGTTCATTGGTTATGAATCTAAAATTTTGTGATTTTTAAAGGGACTAAAAGAATAAATTTTCATTTTGTAATTTTTACAATAGAATATGTATGTGGTAGTTTTGGTCAACAATCTATTAATGAAATAACGTTTTGAATTATTATTTTAAACCATTTTTATAATTGACTAAATTAATAAAAAGAAATTTAGAATGACCAAAATAGAAACGATCATATTTTAAGGTTACTGCTTTACTTTACCCTAATATATAATGCATAGCATAATGATAAGAAATATCATTTTGTAACTAATTAATAATATAGAGGTAAATTTAGTAATAAATTGTTTATTAAATAATATTAAGGATAAAATGGTAAATGATATATAAAATCAAAATAAATAATTGGTATTAGAAGATAATTATAGTGTTCATAATTATAAAGTAAAACTTTATATAACTTTTTAAGTAAAGAATTATATATTTTTAATAATATCATCATCAAAGAATTAACATACAATTAAGTTATCAAATATATTTTTAAAATCACTAATTCAAAATAATTAATAAAATGAAATATTATAACGTGTTTCTTTTAAATAATTCACATGTAAACTCATTAAAAAATTAAAATTGACAGAAATTTATTCTCTAATATTACCTTGTTATATTTACTCACATTTTGAACTTAATATAATGAAAAAAATTAATTAGATTTTATTATAATATATTAAACTAATTTAGGTATTATAATTTAATAATATCAAATGTAATGTATAAGCTGCATGATTATTATAAAACATTACCACCATACAATCTTATATTATTAAGTCATGGACATTCAATCTTATTTTAGGTATTATAATTTAATAAAATATTTGATTTATGGTAAAGAGATTAAATCATAGTTTTAATTATAATAATATAAACTTGTTTGTTTAATAAAAATATTTATATGTTTGATTTTAAAATTAATTATTCGTAATCGAATTTCAAGTTTTAACTTAAATTAAGATTTTACAATAAATAGTATATAAAAAATTCAAGTGTACTCGCTGCATTAAAGTACTTGAATTATGGAACAATTAGACAATTCTTATCGACTATCATATTTGATAGGAATAAATAAAATAAATGAATTACCCATAGCTTAGCGGAAGTTGACATGTAAAAGTAGTCTCAAGCAAGTATAAATCAATGGGGATGTAGGACATCTCATCGCTCCAAAAAAGAAAAATAAATAAAATTTCTATTTCTTTTGGAAAAGATTTATTATTTTTCGGCTCTAAAAAATCCCATTCACAATCCATTTCTTGAAGTTCAAATATGTCTCTCAAAGATTCAATGAGTTGTGGAGTTGCAACTAGTTTAGTTCCTTGAACTCCGAATTCTGCTTCACCAAATGAATCCTTTCCAAAGGCATACACTCGCCCAGCATCACTAACTAGCATTGTTCGGCCAGCTCCAGCTGCTGCTTGGATAATCCGAATGCCTTGCAGAGATCTACAACATAATGGAGTTCCATTAACTCTTTGCATTTACGCTCACATTTCCAAGCATACACAGTGATTAAGATATTGGCAACCTTATCTGCTGAGGCCGCCATTCTTCTTCCATAGTACCATGTCCTAACTGTCCTGAGGTATTAGATCCGAAAGAGTAAACTACTCCAGTTGATGTCACAGCAATGCTATGAGCAGGTCCTGCAATTGCCTGTGATTTCTCCCTCCTGCAACATGCTTCCCCAGCCAGCAAAAACCTGAGGGCTAATTTCCACGATCCCCCACATTTTCGCTTCAAATTTTGACATTCTTCATCAGTCATTAGCTTAAATATAGCTCTTTTCTGGCATATGTCAAGAGCAGCAAGCTCTGATATTGACAATTCATAATCGGGGGTGAAGTTTGCTGGTCTCCTAAAGAAGGAACATGTTGCCTGGCAACACCATATTTACAAAATTAAATCAGCCAGCATTATCAATTGTCACATTTAAAAAAGCTTCACTTTCAACTTGCCTCTAGTTTAGCAAGATCACGAGGGTCCAAATTGCATGCAGTAAGGACATGAAGAACAATGGAAGGATTTGCAGCTAAGGGGAATTCTCCAGGAGATGAGTCCCCGAAGCAATGACGAACTTGTCGTGGAAATGTTGGTATGGAAGCAGCAGCTATAGCAGTACCCGATTGATCAGGTATGTTATGGTATTGTATAGTCGGAGTTCCGCTTGTTGTGGCATCCATGGGCACTGCCCAGGTCTTGCACTGCCCCCCAAACTTGACAATGAGATAATCTAAATTGCTGAAAGAAATTATGAAAAATGGGGTTAACAATCAACCTAAAAATAACCCTAAAATGATCCAAATTATTTCCTAAACACCAACACTTTCAAGTTGTTTGTTCAATTTACAAATGCCAAGAACATCTACCTTAAATAATGGATTGATTCAGCTAACTTCAAGTCTCAAACCTACAAATAGGACAATCAAAACAGATTCTCATTAAAAAAAAAAACCTCCTTAAATCACAAGAGAAATAAAAAGAACAATTTACACCACAAACCATATGATCATAAAACTCATGTAGCCACTCTTAAAAGAAGGCATTCAAATGATTCAGGTTCGGGTCCAAATCCGAACATTTGCAATCTGTTCCCTTACTCAAACTACGGCCTATGTTTCCGTAGTCCGATCATCCAATGGTTGATCTAAGCCAACTAAAACCAACAAGGTTGGATGATCCAATATGTATAAAGTTTGAATACAGAGTTTAAGACGGTTCATTCAAGTCGCATTCATATGGGATGGAGTTCGAATCTCGCATTCGACCCCTCCTTGTTTACAAACTATATGCTTGATGTGTCCGATCATCTTCATTGATCAAAGCTAATAAAAAGAAACCAGGTTAGAAGGTCCAAAATGGCTGAGCACAAAGGCATTCAGAACAACAAGGACAGTGGCAGAAAACCCCTAGAGATGATCCAAAAACAGCAGTTCTAAATCATGGAATTTGAGGATGAATCAATGAAAGAAGAGAACAACGCTAGTCCTCCATGAAAAGAATATTCCAAACTTAAATGAAAACCCAGAACACAAGCAAAGAATTCCCCAGAAATGACTAAAAAGTTTGGTCGGATTGTCAAAAATAAAGCAAAATCAACATCCACCGTTCCAAAAACACAAACAAACAGGGGATTTAATAAAAAATCTCGTCTTTTTTCTCAACAAGTAATCCACTCACTGAAAAACCCAGATTATCAGAAACATAACATAATCAAAATTAAGCTTAAATAGGAAAAAAAAAAACAAAAAAGAATCCTAAGAACAGAAAAGAATTACATATTTAGATAATATGATCATTAGTTCACCATTATAGATCAAGGCGGAAAATAACATAGAGATTGAAGATTACATGTTAGAAAGATCCGTGATTCCCCAATACCCATCTGCATCTGTCGATAATTGAAGATAATAAAAACACCAAAACCAGTAAAACTCAGATCAAATTGTAAAACAAAAACAAAGAAGTGAGTATATGTATATATCATAAAAGTCTATATATGCTCTGTTTTATACTTCAAGAAATGGATTGTGAATGGGATTTTTTAGAGCCGAAAAATAATAAATCTTTTCCAAAAGAAATAGAAATTTTATTTATTTTTCTTTTTTGGAGCGATAAGATGTCCTACATCCCCATTGATTTATACTTGCTTGAGACTACTTTTACATGTCAACTTCCGCTAAGCTATGGGTAATTCATTTATTTTATTTATTCCTATCAAATATGATAGTCGATAAGAATTGTCTAATTGTTCCATAATTCAAGTACTTTAATGCAGCGAGTACACTTGAATTTTTTATATACTATTTATTGTAAAATCTTAATTTAAGTTAAAACTTGAAATTCGATTACGAATAATTAATTTTAAAATCAAACATATAAATATTTTTATTAAACAAACAAGTTTATATTATTATAATTAAAACTATGATTTAATCTCTTTACCATAAATCAAATATTTTATTAAATTATAATACCTAAAATAAGATTGAATGTCCATGACTTAATAATATAAGATTGTATGGTGGTAATGTTTTATAATAATCATGCAGCTTATACATTACATTTGATATTATTAAATTATAATACCTAAATTAGTTTAATATATTATAATAAAATCTAATTAATTTTTTTTCATTATATTAAGTTCAAAATGTGAGTAAATATAACAAGGTAATATTAGAGAATAAATTTCTGTCAATTTTAATTTTTTAATGAGTTTACATGTGAATTATTTAAAAGAAACACGTTATAATATTTCATTTTATTAATTATTTTGAATTAGTGATTTTAAAAATATATTTGATAACTTAATTGTATGTTAATTCTTTGATGATGATATTATTAAAAATATATAATTCTTTACTTAAAAAGTTATATAAAGTTTTACTTTATAATTATGAACACTATAATTATCTTCTAATACCAATTATTTATTTTGATTTTATATATCATTTACCATTTTATCCTTAATATTATTTAATAAACAATTTATTACTAAATTTACCTCTATATTATTAATTAGTTACAAAATGATATTTCTTATCATTATGCTATGCATTATATATTAGGGTAAAGTAAAACAGTAACCTTAAAATATGATCGTTTCTATTTTGGTCATTCTAAATTTCTTTTTATTAATTTAGTCAATTATAAAAATGGTTTAAAATAATAATTCAAAACGTTATTTCATTAATAGATTGTTGACCAAAACTACCACATACATATTCTATTGTAAAAATTACAAAATGAAAATTTATTCTTTTAGTCCCTTTAAAAATCACAAAATTTTAGATTCATAACCAATGAACCACCGACGTCCAGGTCATTGTCCTTGCAAATCTATAAGAGCTCCGGCCATTGATTTCTCATCATCATCATCACCAGCTGAAGGAGTCACCGCCGCCATCAACACCTTAAACAAAAAATTCAATTAAGAAAAATAGTAATGACATTTTTGTTTAGTGCAAAGTAATCAATGTATCATAAATTTATACCTCCAAACCATCTATTTCGTTTCGAGTCAATGGAGCCTTCAACATGTTCTGAATCAGCCCGTCCGGAAAAGGCATTTGCCTCTATGCCAGCTGTGGAGTTGGCCACAATCAGCGAAGCATGATTACAACACCGTTCCAGTTTCTCACTCTTGCTTCATGTAAGAGAGAGCAAGCGAATATGACGATGAGAATCGAGGTTCATCGACGATGCCTCGACGAGAAGTGCGTGTGATTTCACGAAATTCCTGCAATGCAGAGCCAGATAGAGTTGGGGAGAGCTAGGGGACTACATGGCAGTGGTAGAAGCCATCACCAAAAAAGAAATGGAGAATGAAGAAGGGAGGTAAAAGGGTCGAATAGAGTTATCTAGTTGATAAAAAAAGAAGTGAGGATGGATGCTTCATTTTCAGTGTGTCGCTCTTTTATTGTTTTTATTGAGTTGCAAAATTCGATGTTTGAGCTCCTCCTTCGGTGACGGCAACTCCTCTGGCCAATGACGATGAGAAATCGACGACTGGAGCTCTTTGTAGAATTGTAGGGACGATGGCCTGGACGTCGGTGGTTGGTTGGTTATGAATTTGGATCAAAAGATTAATTTAATTTTTAAAGGTATTAAAAGAACACTTTTCATTTTGTAATTTTTTTAATAGAATATCATGGATATTTGGTGAAAAAAATAATGTTAATGTAAGTCCAGTTTAGCAATAGATAACGATTGAGTGACTATTTTGAACAATTTTTTAACGGTACGGATTAAATTGATAAAAAAAAATAGAATGACCAAAATAAAAAAGACCATATTTTAGTGTGACTAGTAAGGTAGTTTACCATATATATTGTTTATTTGTAATTATTTATCTTTAAAATTATTAATATGTTTTCAATCACTTACTAAATATTTTAAAATATTAATTATAATTTTATTTAATTAAAATTTCAACAACTAAAAAGTCATAATTTGAAAATTAATTATTAGTGAAAGTTTTAATTAAAAACATCTAACTTGATGAATTAGAAATATTATGATATGTATCCAACAATTTATTTCTATACTATCAATTATGTTAAATACAAATATTTTTGTTAATTATTATTAACCATTTATTAATATTTATGAACCATAATACTATCAAGTACAAAACTTTCAACAAGTTAGCGGAGGAATGAGTTAGATATATGTGATTATGGCTCAAATTGTTTATAATTAAGTTCCACCATTTTGTCTATTAATTATAAACTCATTTAGTCACGAAGTCATTCCACTATAGTATCATGACTGAGTTCTCAGTATCATGACTGAGTTCTCCCTAATGACATGCCATTATGAAAGCATTTCGATCAGTACTCGTCTAATGACCTTGTCATAAGTGTGTTACCCTTATAGGATATCTTTAATCTCTTTGGGATAAATCCGCTCTTCCAATATTATCCTATTTTATCTCATGGTAATCATTACATCTTCATTCATGAAATTCAATTACTATCAAATAGTAATCAAGTCATTCATCACAAAGACGAACGACCAGTAACCACATTTACTTTTCATCAACCATGTAGTATCAATGAGAGGTTATCATTTATTCATGCCTCGGGCTATGAATTCCATTGTTGTGAATGACACTACCTGCTACAGAAGTTGTATACCCAACACACCAACTTTTGGTTCATTGTCTATTCGAACTCAGGCTTTTACTTACATCAAAGTATACGAGTCGTGCATACATAGTTCGTCATCCACTCAGGATTTAAGTTTGCCACACTTTAAACGTTATAAGTGAATAAATCCATAAATAGATTCAGGATATATTCTTCTTAGGTTTAGTCCGATGTATTGTTAATCCAGTCATTCACATCTGTCTCTATCTTTTGGGAGTCATCTGCTCCGATGACCAAAGATAAGGCATCTCCCCAATTTGACTTGATAAATGACATATTAGTCTTGCAACCGTTTGATCATTTTCAATTAGACTAAGAATATGTTTAGGTTTGTCTACTAATATAAGTTATATTTTCATATTACGATCCAACCACGTACCGCTTAATATTAGTTTAAACATTAGACAACCAATGAGCCAACATTTGCTTCTATTTTGCTTTGCATGCAAAAACCACAAGAAGAAATTATACAAATTATATTAATATAATCCATGAATTATTTTATTAGCCAATTTGTTTGAAAAAATTACAACTTTATAAATGAATTTACTACACATAGGGCACTAGATCCAAAAGTCTCCCATTTGTCCTAATGAAGTAGATGAGTCATATTTCACATTCTCATGCTCTTCATGTGTTTATCAAAACTCCTAACTAGTAGAGTCTTGGTAAATAGGTCCACAAGGTTGTCCTCATATGCGAATTTGACTACATCCACGATTCCATTTGCGATAGCCTTCCTTATGATATTATATCTTTTATCAATATGTTTCATCCTCTTGTGGTTTATGGTTCCCTTGGTGTTAGCTATTGTCACACTATTGTCACAATACAGTATGATAGATTTTTCCATAACAAGAACAACTTCAAGATCCATAAGGAACTTATGAAGCCATATTACTTCTTTTGTAACCTTAGAAGCAACTGAATTTTCAACCTCTATAGTGGGAGTCAACAGTACAACTTTTCTTTACACTTCTCCACACAATGGACTCGTCGCTTAGGACAAAAAATACAGCTAGATGTTGATTTCCTCAAATCGGGGCATATTTAGAAGTTAAAACTAGTATATTCGATAAAAGTAAGGTCTCTTCCAGACTACACAAGCATATAATACCTCATTCTCCACAAATACTTGAGTATATGCTTAACTTCTTACCAATGTCTTGGCCCTGGATTCATTTGATATTGATTCACCAACCCCACTATGAAACAAATATCTGGATGTGTGCATAACATGACATACATGGGACTTTCTATTGTAGAAGCATAAGGAAACATTCTCATGTTTTCTCTTGGTCTTGGATTTGCTTGATATCAACTCACCAACCCTACTACGAAACATATATCTGGGCGTGTGCATAACATAGCACACATGAGGCTTCCTATTGCAGAAGCATAAGAAGCCTTTCTGATCGCCTCCAGACATGCTAACACCTAGAGTGTGAATATTGCAGTAAAAGATATATTAATGAAGCGGTATCTACAAGTATACAAGTCCGATTGTAATATAGTTACAATGGATTAGGTGAGTACTCCAAGGATCATACCCAAGGGAGACGAGAGCTAGGTTAACTTTAACTTGAACACTGAAAGATCTAATTAATACTTTAATTTAGTTATAGTACGAAAGTAAAGTGAAAAGGAGTTTTTTAGGGTTTTTATAATAATAAGAATAAAATAATATAAAGAACTAAAAATCGAAAGATTGAAGTGTAAGAATAATCAAATTTGATTATGGGTGATTAGCTCATTTCGGAAATCCTCATCAACTGTCGCTTCAGGTTCCTCGTCAATGAACTAGGGCTATGCCAATAGGATTTTTTTGATCTTCTATGTAACCCCATAAACCTGACCTAGACGTTATGTCAAATCTCGAAGATCACATTAGCCATATTGATGACACAAAATCATTTAGCTATTTTCTCTTAAAACTCGTCGTTGCTAGAAACGTCCTTGTTAAGAAAATTGAATTTTGTTTGAAATTGTTTATCTTTAGAAAACTCAAGTTTTGATTTTTTTTAGAAAGTGTCATACTTCAATTAAAAAATCATAGCGGATAATTTGCATATCTAAAACTCGTTTGTCTTTTTCAAAACGTAGATTTAATGTATATCTCATAAAATATCAATTTTGTAAGTAGATGGTGTTGAGTTTCAAAAACAAATTATTGAACTTTGAAAACACCCTTGTTGGGCCTTGTTTGATTTAATTATGAAAAATCCACCATAAATTGTCAATTTCACAATCTTTTAAGTGATAATTTTTAAACTCAAATCATGCAGAAAAATCCAAAATCCAAAAAATCCAAAGTCCAAAAGAAAATCCCAGGCAAAAGTCCACAGTAATAAAAACATATCCCCAAAATATTGAGTACCAAAATAATATATTTTTCTGACAATGACCGAGAGCACCTCCGTAAGCTGAGCCCGTCCTAACCTTAATTATTATTTGAAAAGTTAAAATTAAAAAGGGGTGAGTTTTAAAAGCCCAATGTGAGATCAACACAAATATAATCATACACATATCAAAATGTCAATCTCATCATATCAATCATCATAATAATCACAAGTTCTAATACTGATACTTATGCATGAACATGTCGATGCATACTTTAAAAACAATGCACATTTTATAAAGTTTCCTACCCATCTCTGCTACACACCAATATCAAGTTCCCAAAACTTGTCCATTCGATAACACACCATTTAGGGACAAGCCACCACATAGATACCGATAAACGGTCACAAAATACATCGTGGACAAGCCACCATA
The DNA here is from genome assembly GCF_007990345.1 of Gossypium hirsutum. Lineage (NCBI taxonomy): Eukaryota > Viridiplantae > Streptophyta > Magnoliopsida > Malvales > Malvaceae > Gossypium > Gossypium hirsutum. The sequence continues at coordinate 38,626,633 of NC_053441.1, read as the reverse complement.
TAATTGTCGATAACGGCCACATAATCGCAGTTAAACTGCCACATAGCTTCCTCCTTTCACAATCCCATCCCATGCATGTGATATGACCATTTTAACACATATGTTTCACTTTTCACATTTTCCACATATTCATGCTCCTAACTCATATTTCTCGATTTTTACACATATGTATGTATTATGCTCACATTTTCACATATCACATAGTTTTCACTTTAGCATGCTTTAATATACATATTTATATTAAAACTGTAACACCACTAATCCGTCTCCATCACCGAGGTAGGGTTACGGAGCATTACCGTACAATAAAAAATATTTAAACATGTTAACATTCAATAATTTAAATCATATCATACTCATTCATACACATGTATACGGTCCCTAAATCGAGCCCTTGAGGCTTTCAAAATAGCTTAATAGCAAGTTGGGACTAGTTTGAAACAATTTGGAAAGTTTAGGAAAAAATTACAAAACAAGGGTCACACAATCGTGTGGCCAGGCCACGTGCCTCACACGACAGAGACACACGCCCGTGTCTCAGGCCGTGTAACCTTCGAACTAGGGACACACGGCTGTGTCCCAGCCTATGTCCTCACCCGTGTAACTCTCTAAGTAGTGTCGCATGACTATGTCACATGCCCGTGTGTTAAGCCGTGTACTTTTTGAAGTTGCCCCACACGCCCGTGTACTAGACTGTGTGCTAGTGTCACGGGTCACAGTTCAAAGCCCGTGACTATCGCACCAAATGCATCCAATGAGGGTCTATTGCTTAGATGGGGATCATTTGGCACACGAGAACTGGCCCGATTCAAAGAGCTACTTGATAAGCCTGTTAGATTGAAGCCTGGTTGGCCCGATAACGAGGAGATGGCAACTTAGGCTAATATGGTAACTAATCTTAGAAGATAGAAGGAATCATATCTTGTAAAGATTAGATTAGATTTGATATGGAATATCTTGTAAATCCCTAAAATAAAGGGATATGGTTAATCTCGTCCGTCGATGTATTTGTATCTTAACCGTCGGTTTTGGGGGAGCTCAACTATAAATAGAGAGCCTTCCCCTCATTTGGACTGACTCCTGAATTGTTTCATTATTCTTTGTGAATAAGAGAATAGAGAACATTTACTCAAACACTTTGCGAGCATCCTTTCTGTTGTTCTTTTGTTTAGCTTTTTTTGGCATAAATCGCTTCTGCTCTTTAATTGTGCCTTGGAGGAGTTCTAAAAGAATCCTCACACGAGTTAAGGCTGACTTGGGCGAGTTTGGACGAACGGATCGCCTAAGGCCGCACGGATTGTGAGACGAAAGGTCTAGCCCCGTGACAAGTGGTATCCGAGCCAAGGTTTGAACCAAGTAATATTCGAGTTGTTGGTTTAAAGGCACCGTTGGGATGTCAAAAGAAGAGTTCGAACAAAGGTGGGCGAGGAAGTCTTTGAGGGAGACATTATCGGCAGTAGAGGAACGTGTGGGAAAACTCGAGGGATCCATGGAGGATGTGAAGGAGGCACTCGATAGGGTCGAGGATCGCATAGCAAACTGGAAGGAGCAGTCCAGAGACTATGTAAAGATGTCTCTTGGTTCCACCATGGATAAGGTAAACGAGTTGTTTAATTCACATAGGGATAAGCTGTTGGATAGGAACGATTCTCTCGAGGCCATGATGATGGCTTTGAAGGAGGAAATAATGGCCACGACGAGGGCTTTGAGCACAAGAATAGAGGAGCTCGAGGGAGAGCTGGCCTTGTGTCAAGCAGTCGTGGGGAAAGGAGTGGCAAATGCAGCACTCAGTAACGAGGATGTCCTGAAGCTGAAAGAGTTTGTGGGGAAAAGGTCTGCATGTGATGTGGACAAATTCTTGTGGAGGATGGAAAACTACTTCCGTGCCAAAGGCATCATGGAGGATGCGGTTAAGGTAAACACTGCTTCAATGTTTCTTACTGACATTGCGCTTTTATGGTGGCGAGGTAGGACCATAGATAAAAGGCATGGTGAGATTGGGACGTGGCAAGAGTTCCAATGCGAATTGAAGGGACAGTTTTACCCAGAGTTTGTCGAGGAAGAAGCTCGGGCAAAGTTGCAAGGGATAACGCAACGGGGCACAGTGGGGGAGTATGTTCGAGAGTTCAAGGAACTCATGCTCCAAGTTTCAGATGTGGCCGATGAAGAAGCATTGCTTGCTTTTCAAAAGGGATTGAAGCCGTGGGTCAGACAGGAGGTGGAACAAAGAGGTGTCCAAAAGCTGTCGGAAGCCATGACGGTAGTTGAGTCCATGGTGAAGCTTGGTCTAGGGAAAGACAAGCTTGGGTCTTCCAAGTCTGAGGAAAGGGGCGTATGTGAAATGGATCACAAGGAAGATAGAGTTAATGGCAATGGCAACGGCGACAATGGTGGTAATGGGAAACCACGAGTTGGGAAGAAGAAACCCAAGAGGAAAAGGGACAAGCTGAAATGCTTTCTCTGCGACGGTCCACACATGTTAAAGAAATGTCTGATGAAATCCGCGCTTAAGGAGAAGCCGGTGGGTAAGGCCTTGGTACTTGGTTCGAGCGCAAGGGGTGTCGAAGCCAAGGAGGCCGAAGGCGAGAAGAAGCCAGTGGAGTGCTTCTTGTGTCAGGGTCCGCATAGGTTGCGGAAGTGTCCGATGAAGTCTGTCATCGAGGGGAACGATGGAGCAGACAAGGAGCCCAAGAAGCTTGGTTCAAGCATGGGAAAAGCCGAAGCCAAGAGGGCAAAGAGGAGCAAAAAGAAGCAAGTAAAGTGCTTCTTGTGCCGTGGTCCGCATGAGTTGTGGAACTGTCCAAAGCTAGCCGGAGTCAAAAGAAAGGCAACGTCTGAGCTTGGTGAGTCGTCGGAGGGACTTCCACCCAAGGAAGAGGTGAGTTTCTCATCGAACTTAGTGGAGAAAGTTGCGATGAAAACAGTGAAGTTGGGACCAATGAGGCTCAAGTTGAGTGAAGCGTCAGAGTTGGCCGAGTCATCGACAAGGCTTCCACCTATGGGAGAGGTGGGTGATGCATCGGACTTCAAGGGAAAAGAAGCGATGCATGAGGGACAGTTGACCAGAGTAAATGCGAAGGTACATTCCGAACACTGTGATAATGTTTTGCATTCTAACTTGTTGACTTGGCGAGAACGTAGGGCCCTTTCGAAGTTCTTTAGCAAAGAGGCCGAGAGACTGTGGGCAAAGCGAAGCCAAGTCTGGCGAATTAAGAGGATTCTGTTCGAGCAAAGTTAGAATGTGGGCAAGAGAGCGACATAGCTTCTTGTCATCGAGATGTACAAACGAGTAGGACGAATCGAGTTAAGAAGTGACGTAAGCCGAGGCAAAAGTCCCGAAGGAAGGGAAAGGCTAAGGCGTTGAGACGAGACCGAGGCGAATCCAGTCAGTGCCATTCGGAAGTCACAACGAGGACGTTGCGAGAATAGGTGGGGGAGAATGTCACGGGTCACAGTTCAAAGCCCGTGACCATCGCACCAAATGCATCCAATGGGGATCTATTGCTTAGATGGGGATCATTTGGCCCACGAGAACTGGCCCGATTCAAATAGCTACTTGATAAGCCTGTTAGATTCAAGCCTGGTTGGCCTGATAACGAGGAGATGACAACTTAGGCTAATATGGTAACTAATCTTAGAAGATAGAGGGAATCATATCTTGTAAAGATTAGATTAGATGTGATATGGCATATCTTGTAAATCCCTAAAATAAAGGGATATGGTTAATCTCGTCCGTCAATGTATTTGTATCTTAACCGTCGGTTTTGAGGGAGCTCAACTATAAATAGAGAGCCTCCCCCTCATTTGGACTGACTCCTGAATTGTTTCATTATTCTTTGTGAATAAGATAATAGAGAGCATTTACTCAAACACTTTGCGAGCGTCCTTTCTGTTGTTATTTTGTTTAGCTTCTTTTGGCATAAATCACTTCCGCTCTTTAATTGGTGCCTTGGAGGAGTTCTAAAAGAATCCTCACACGAGTTAAGGCTGACTTGGGCGAGTTTGGAAGAATGGATCGCCTAAGGCCGCACGGATTGCGAGACGAAAGGTCTAGCCCCGTGACACTAGGCTGTGTAACTCATTGACTTGCATGCAAAGGAACTCTCAGATTTAGCCCTTTTCTATTAATTAACTATCTAAACATTAAAATTTTTTAACAAAACTTTAATATAACCTTAATAATGCTCTGTAGATATTAATAAAATATTTACAGTTCAGTTCATAGAAACGAAGTCTCAATACCTCATTTTCTAAAACCACTTGACTTTAAGTCCATACCACTTGAACCTAATTATTCATTCAAATAACATATATTGCTAATTCAAAATTTATTTTAATACCATATTTGACTCGTAAATATTAAAAAATAATATTTACAAACTGACTGATCGAATTTGTGGCCCCTAAACCACTATTTTTGACACCACTAAAAAATGGGTTGTTATAAAACATGAATCTTAACATATACATACATATACCACATGTTTAGATCATCACATATCAATCTAGCCATAAATCACATAACATAGAGTTGAGATCAATATTACATACATCACATATCACATGTCACAAACCATGGATTTTTACAACACTTAATAGTTTAGGACACTTGGATTCCTCTTTGATTGAGTCTTCCAACTCCACTAGAGTACTTAATGTACTCACAAATTAATTAATTTAATAACATTTTATTAAATTAAATAACATTATATTTCACTTAAAACAAGAGTTAGATCCCACATCTTAAACCGTAGATCCGATTGCCATAATCCTATTAGAGGAGATTTCACTTGGATCTAAGCCGGTAGATGAATCTATCGCATCAAACGCATATTTTAATTATATCTATCAGATTTTATTTTTAGCAGTTAAAGTTTTTAATCGTTTGAAATAGTTCTCACCATCACTTACCTTTAAATTGAGACTTAAATTAGTTGTCTTTGTTATCACACTAAGGATCTCTTTGATCAAAGTCGTTTGGTCCTTCAATTTGATACAAAATCACATTAGTACTTATGTTAAACTAATAATAAAATAACTTGATGATATTACCACCCTATACCATTCGGCCAAACCATGGTATTTCTAAAATGAAGAGTTTTACGAATTGAACAACCTTACTTACACTTGATCTAATATGAGATGATCGAGATTGGAATGAGAATGATGTTTGAGTGATCTAGAAATAAATAATCAAATAAGTGAAAGAAAAATATGATTTTTAGTCACTAAGTAATCGACAAAGGAAAGAGGAAGCAAAAAGGAAAAATTTGGTCACCAGCGGCGACGGTGGTCTAACTTTAGAGAAGCGGTGATTCAACGGTTGTGAGAAAATATTAAAAGGAGGTTTCATTCACTATAATTGGAAGAAAGGAGGAAAGAGAAAAAGAATAGAAAATAAATGGAGGAGGAGGAGACCTGTGGTGGTTCGCGATGGTGGTCAAGACGGCTTAAGGTAGGGGAAGGGAGGAGGAGTGAAAAAGGGTGGCGTTTATGGTGGTTAGGAGGTCTTTAATGGTGGTGGAAGGCTCGGTTGTGGTTGTTGGAGAACAAAAGTTAAAAGGAGGTGGTGGTGGTTTTATTTTGATTTGAGAGAAAAAGAAGATGAAGAATAAAGAAAAAAAATAGAGATTAGGGTGAAAATGAGGGTGGTGGATGGCACAAAAGGTGTGTGCAGGTTGGTCAACCATGACTAGGTTCATTGTATCAAAATCTTATGGAAAGAGAGGAGGTTTTAGCAAGGGAGTGAAGTAAGGATTGAAAAGGGGGATGTTTTACACAACATAAGGCAAGTTTAACTTGCTTTAAGAGGAAAGGAATCCTCCACATAAGGCAATAAGGGGGTGGACGGTTGGCACCTATTGTGCACATTGAAATTGTGCCAAAAATAGAAAAATAAAATAAGAGAGCAAGGGGATTCAAACTAGGGACCTCAAAGATAGGTAAGGAGCTTCCTACCACTAAGCCACAACACTTAACTTGTTCTCAAACTTGCATAAATAAAAAGAGAAAAATATGGGATGAAATTTGCTAATAGTTTGAAACAAATTTGCACCAAATAGAAATTACCGAGAGCAAAGAGATTCCAACTCAGATCATCATGGAGAACTCGACCACTACTCAATCACTATAATTGATATTTATTTATTATTAAATGAGAAAAAAAGATTATCTAAATAAAAAATTTAGTCGTGACCACTCTCAGTTTATTAACCCAATTTCCACTAACCTAGTCTTTGGGATGTGATATTCCATTTGAATAATGAGTCGACAAGAATTACTTATATTCTGACATCATAATCTAGATCGGTTTTAGGTGAAGGTGTTCACGAATGGGAAATATCAATTTTGGGTGAATTCCCACCTTGATGACTTTCCAAGGTTGTCAAGCCTAGAGTTTGTTTTACGTTCTTCCTTTCCCAAATAGTTGATCCCTTGGGTAATCCTGCAAAATAGTTAACAAATAATACATCCACTCACTAATCCCCCATAGAGGGATTAGTTTCTCATGGTCACCATAGACAATATAGAATCAAGATAAAGAGAAAACATGCTAAAAAATTGACAATATGAGTTTATGAAAGACCCTAATTGTATTAAGATTGATCGCGAATCCACAAGGTTTGATTGTCTCCATAATTCAAATCTCCCAATAGAACAAGAACGAATTAAAATAAATCTAACCTAAGAAAAGAGAAAACTAAACTAAAATTAAAAAACACTAATTCTAAGCTAAGTGAATAGAGGTCCTTTTTATGTGACAAAGGAGCCTATTTATAGATTTTAGGTTGTCGTCGTCCTTAAACCTAGGTTAGCTGATGTGCTCAAGCTTTAGGTTTGATTGTGCGAATTAAAATACCCTCTGGCTCGTGTTTTATTTTGTCCAAAGTTGATGTCGCGACACACTAGGACCTGTGTCATGACATAGCAATCAGTGTACTCCTCTTGGGATATCTTCAGAGGTATGTTGTGACACCTTTAGGTTGTGTTGCAACATCGAAGGCAGTTTCGTGATTTCTCTATTCTACTTCCTATGTTGCGACATCGATCCTTCCGTGTTACGACATAGTGATCGGTATCCGTTGAATATGCCTTCTAATGGTCTCCTCCTGTAACAATCCTAACTCATCTCTGTTGCCGAATTAGGGTTACAGAGCACTACCATACAACCGAAAACATTTAAACATTTAAACATTCAATCATTTAAATCATATCATAGATCATTCATACACATGCATACTGTCCCTAAATCGAGCTTTCTAGGCCTTAAAAATAGCTTAAAAGCAAATCAGGACTAATTTGAAACAATTTAGAAAGTTTAGGAAAAAGTTACAAAATTTGTGAAATAGGGGTCACATAGCCGTGTGCCTCACACGGCTGAGAGACATGCCCGTGTCTCAAGCCATGTAACTATCAAACTAGGGACACACGACCATGTCCCAGTCTGTGTCCTCACCCGTGTAACTCTCTCTGAGTAGGGTCACACGCTCGTGTCACACGCCCATGTGCCAGGCCATGTAACTCACTGACTTGGAACCTTAAGAAATTCTCAGATGACACACGACCATGTCGCTAGTTCGTGTGCTTCACACAACTATGTCACGCGCTCGTGTACCAAGCCGTGTGAACCCAAACTTTACCTAAATCAAGGCATTTCAAAACCATTTCATGGATAACTATATAAACCATTTGTACACACAATCAAGGGGTTCAAACACCATTCAAACTTGCATAAACATACCATTTCAAACATCCTAATTTACCTAACCACTATGCCATTTAAAGGCACCACAAACAATACCAGAACATAACATGCCAACATAAGTCAACATTACCTTAGCTTAATTCATTACCAAAACATACCTCAAATTGTCTATTCTCAACCATTACAAGCCTACCAAAAGGCCATACCTTTCAATAACTAAAAATAGTTAAGAAGACTTTACTTAACAAGCATTACAAGTCCATCATATAACATAAAGTTCAAAGACACAAGCATAATAAAAAAACCATTAATACTACCATGAGCCATCAATACAATACACCTATATATGATAATAGTGACATTTCCATATATGATAACCTAGCTCATATATATGAACTTAAGCATGTCTTAAGTAATCATTTTCAAGTCATTATCAACATGCCAAGATAACCTTAAAAACAAGCACATCAAAGTAATGAAAATCACATAACTTGGTAAGGCATCAAAATGTACCAAACCAACCTAGCTTTCCAAAACTTATACATGCCAAAACACTATTAACACACACCATAATACCATTACAAAACACCCTATACATGCCATTATAAACCTTAGCCAAATTACTCAAAAACTATTGAATTGCCACTAGATAGTGTGATAGATCTCCGACGAACTTCCAACCGATCGAGCTTCCGATAATCTGTAAAGCAAAGGAAAATAACTACGTAAGCAATGAATGCTTAGTAATCTCATAATCAATAAATCATACAAATAATTTGATTATCCAAATAAAATACAAATAGTCGTTTCTGCAATTGTTTAATAAAATGTCCATTCATGCATAAAAGTATTTAGGTCACATAAGAATTTTCGGCTTGTAATGTTCTGAGGCTTAGGACAAGTACAAAATTCAAAAAAAAAATAGTAAGCATAAAAAAGGGTTACAAACACGGAAATAGTTTGGCACATCGTATCGATCCCTATTCTTCCCTCTTAGTGACCTTTACCTGCTTACTGCCATATTTCTCCTTCTCTCACCTTCCTTGTTTCTCCACGTAGGAAATCATAGTATAACATAGTAACTATGACTAGCTTACGAGTTTTTGTGCACTAATGAACTAGTGTTTCCCATGCCTGTGACTTTGTCACTTTTCTCTTTTTCAATGCATCTCCCTTATGAATGCTTTTTCATTGTTTCAAGACTCTTTCTGCTCGTACTACTTTTCTCTTTTTCAACGCATCTCACTTATGAATTCTTTTTGAAATTTTCTTTTGTTTTGCACTTTCAAGCTAACATGTATTTCCCATATCACACCAATCTTTCCTATTTCACTCTTTTTTTACAAAATCTACCTCGATGTATCTACTTAATCCTCAATACTATGGCCAGACGTCTATAGTCGTGCAGTACATGACCAAAGAAAAAAGAAAAATACAAATTAACATTTTTAGGCTCGGGGTTCGTAAAGAGGTTCATCAAGAAGCGTTAACAGGCTCAAAATTTGGTACTAAAGGTTAATATTAATAGGTCACCTTTTTCGGCTCTGGATGTATTCCAAACAATGCCTTAGGTCATCCCTTAATATCTTAATATGCACAAATTTAATCTACCAAACAAACTAAAATTCAACAATTTATCATTCATACTAGTATGCTCGTTTCTATGTATTTTCAATATCATTTGGTACAGTTGATTGCTTAATGGCTATTTACAGTGTAACATATAGAACTTGGTAGTCTAATAATAAAAAAGTTAAAATCACCTACCATCATGCGAAATTTATTTGCAAACACAAGCCACCAATGTACATGCTCCTAACTAATCGCTTGTATTTTTACAAGCTCAAGCACACGAAAGACAAGAAAAATCAAAACTACAACCCATAAAAGGATAAGGAAAGAAGTTACCCAATTGATCGTGGTCGCTCCATTGCTAATGGTGGGTACTTCTTCCTTCGATTGTGTAATGCTTGAATTGTTTCGCCTTCTTTGTATTGGTTCCTACATAGAAAATTTGAACAATTTACAAAACAACTATAAGTTTTATATTTATTCTAATTCTAGAATAAATATAAATCATCCTTAAAGAGATTTAATACAATCCATTAAAAAAATATTTAATTTATCAAAAAAAATACAAATCCCTAATAAAAACACATTTGATTTTCCTAAATTCATCTACTCCTAAAAATAAGAATTTGATTAACTGAATTCTAAATATTAGTCATCATCTTCTTTAAATCATCTTTTTCTCCTTTCCTCTTTTTGTTTTGTTTATAGAAGAATAAATTGCTTGAATATGTCATCACCGAGTAGTTTCCTTGGGGGATTCATGGTTTTATCCATTCGTTCGATAAGAACTGCTGCTCGTTTACACAATGCTATGATTAAATGAGGGAAAAATATTCCTTTCCTTATATTCCTTGCGCAATTAACCATATTCTTGTATATCCATGTATCAATACATATTTATTTCTTTTGAAGGATCCCATATGTTATGATAGCTTGAATAAGGCTAATCTCAGACATCTCTACTATGGGCCATATTCTCAAACAAACAAACTTCATCCACATCTTGGCTTTTGGTATCATCAACTTTTGTCGAATGTTTTTGGTGTTGCGATTTCTGTCTGATATGTCCACATCTCTTTCCTTTCTGTTAAAAATCTTAATATTTCCTCAGTATCTATATTTTTGAATTCTTTCAGATCAGTTTTATAGAGATAATCGCAATAATAATATGGCACATCATAAAATTGACAAATACTCATCTTAATTATCGGAACATTAAGCCTTCTAACCTTCACAAAAAAACGCATCTCAGAGAATGGTTTGGTTGCCTCCCTTTGTTTTAATATTAGAAAAAATTCGTGCACCATTGGAATTATTGTAGGCTCTTCGAATGGAAATTTTTTTTTTGTCCATTCTTTTTTGATTGCATTCTTCCATATTCCTTTGCAATTTCTCATTAGAGGATCGAATCCCTGTTCTTTAATAAAGGTATACGGTTGTAGTTGTTGCAAGTATTTATCCATGTCACCTTCTTGGAACTCAACAGCTGGGCTTGAAGTGCTCACACTTAAGCTGGCCATTTGATAATCTATTTTTCCTGAAATTCCCTGCACAATCTATTATGTTTGTAATTTGATTTTAGTGATAAAAAGGAGGATTAGTGTGACCTATTTATAGATTAGAAGGAAAGAATAAATTATTTAAGAGTTATAATTTATTTATACAATGTAATAAGTTAAAGAATAAGAATCCTAAAATAATTAAACTACAAAAACATCAACAGTTAGTACTAATTTAGAAAATAGACTTACGCAGTGGTGTCGTGACACCCCTTAGTGGTGTTACAACATTGAGAGCAGGTTCTATGATCTGAATATTTTTCGTGGTCGCAACATTCAAGAGCAGTGTCGCGACATGTAGGCCAGGTTCCCCTATATTGTGTGGAATCAACACTTTGATATCTTCTTCATTGTCGCTCCTTTCGTTTGTTGATTTCCTCTTTACTCCTAGTGAATCCCATAGCGGTTACAGAGCAAGTTTTGTTCATCGACTATTGTGTTGATTATTCCTCCAAAATAGTGTTTTACCCTTTGGCCATTTACCAAAAAAAGTTGTCCCCCATTTTCGATCAAATCCATTGTTCCTTGAGGGGTTACTTGATGTATGGTATACAGACCTGTCCATCTTGATTTTAGTTTGCCAGGGAATAATTTTAATCTTAAGTTGAACAATAAAACTTTCTGTCTAGGTAAAAATTAGCGCTTATTAATCTTTGCATCGTGTTGAAGTCTACTCTTCTCTATATACATTTTAGTATTTTTCATAAGCCATAAAACAAAATTCTTCCAATTCTTGGAGTTAAAAGAGTCTTCTTTCTTAGCTAACTCCAAATCTAGGCTTAACTCTTTGATCGCTTAATAAGCTTCCTTTTCCAATTCAATTGGTAAGTGCCAGTTCTTACCATAAAATAACTTATATGGAGACATACCTAGAGGAGTCTTATATGCTATTTTGTAAGCCCACAATGCATCGTCTAGCTTTGCTTCCTATTCCTTTCGACTTGGGTTTACTGTTTTCTCCAAAATTTGTTTTATTTCATGATTAGACACTTCTGCTTGCCTATTTACTTGTGGATGATAGGCCATTCTCATTCGATGTCTTATGCTGTATTTAGCCGGAGCTGCTTCAAACTACTTGCTGCAGAAATGTGATCATTCGTCACTGACCAACGCTCGTGGTGTACCAAACCTAACAAATATGTTCTTTCTCAAGAACCTCAGTACTGAGTTTGTATCATTGGTAGGTAAAGCAACTGCGTTAACCCATTTTGAAACATAATCAACGACTAGGAGAATTTACTGATTCTCGAAAGAACTTGGAAAAGGTCCTATGAAATCAATTTCCCAAACAGTGAATACTTCAACCTCAATTATCCCTGTTTGCAGTATTTTGTCCTTCTTTGATATATTCCCAGTTCGCTGACATCTATTATACCCCAGTACAAATTCAGAGGCATCTCTATTCATACTTGGTGAATAAAATCCTGATTATAACACTTTCTGGGTTGTCCTTTTTCCACCGAAATGTCCTCCGTATGGAGATGTATGGCATCATTGTAAAATGCCGTATGTTTCTTCCTCTACTACGTTTCTCCAGACCAATTGATCCGGGCATTATTGAAACACGTATGGTTCCTCCCAAACGTAATTTTTTGATTTGTGGGCTATCTTTTTTTTATGTTGTCAGGATTTCTTTGTAGGAAAGACCCCTCTTGCGATATAATTGACATAATCTACATACCACGATGTTGTATGCTTGTAAAACCTGGTTTGTCGGATGTCTACTCTAAAAAATTGCTCATCTGTGAAAGTCTCTTTAATTTTTTCAATATCTACTTTTGAATTATATTCGATTCTAGATAAATGACCTGCAATTTGGTTTTCAGTCCCCTTCCTATCCATTATCCATAAATCAAATTCCTGAAGCAGTAAAACCCATCTCATTAACCTAACTTTTTTCTCTTTTTTCTTCATAACATATTTTAACGCAGAATGGTTAGTGTAGACATATACTCTGTTAACCATTAAGTAAGGTCGAAATTTCTCACAAGCGAACACTACCACCAACATCTCTTTTTTAGTTGTAGTGTAGTTGCATTATGTCAGATATTTTGCTTGAATAGTGAATAGCCAAAAATATATTATTCCACTTTTGTCCTAAAAGTACACTTAGTTCATAGCCAATAGCATCACACATAATAATAAAAGATTCTAACCAGTTGGGGGTGATGATTATTGGAGCAGATATGAGTTTTTACTTTATTACCTCAAAGGCTTTGATGCAGCTTTGGTCAAATATGAAATGTGTCTCTTTCTGAAGGAGTTGATTCAGAGGCTTAGAGATGTGAGGAAAATCTTTTATAAACCTCCTGCAGAGTTTTGCATGTCTTAAAAAGTTTCGAACTCCTTTAACATTTGTGTGATTGGGAAGATTTTTTTAACCTCAATTTTTGCTTTATCTACTTCCATACCTTTACCTGATATCTGATGGCCTAATACCAATCCTTCTTTTACTATGAAATGACAATTTTCCTAATTTAGCATTAGGCTAGTCTCTTCGTATCTTTTTAGAACTTTTTCGAGATTTCCCAAACATTCTTGAAAAGAGTCTCCATATATCAAAAAGTCATCTATGAAGACATCTAATCCTTCTTCTACCATATCAGCAAAGATAGCGGTCATGCATCTCATAAAGGTTGCTGGAGCATTACATAAGCCAAAAAACATTCTTTTAAAAGCATAAATAGTAAAAGGGCATGTGAAAGTAGTTTTTTCTTGATCATCGGAGTGGATTGTGATTTGATGATACCCTAAGTAGCCATCTAGGAAATAATAATAATCTTTACCTGTTAAACGATCAAGCATTTGATCAATAAAGGGCAATGGAAAATGGTCTTTTTTTGTTGCATCGTTCAATTTCCAGTAGTCAATACTTAGTCTCCAAAAAGTAACTGTTCTCATTGGAATTAACTCATTTTTATCATTCCCAACTAAAGTTGGACCTACTTTCTTTGGCACACACTGAGTAGGGCTAACCCATTCACTATTAGAAATGGCGTAAACAATACCTGCATCTAGCAATTTAAGCAATTCCTTCTTTACTACTTCCTTCATGGCTAGATTAAGTCTGCGCCGAGTATCAACTACAAGCTTTTTCCCTCTTCTAATATGATTTTATGTTGACAAAACGTGGGATTAATTCCTATAATATAAGCAATTGTCCATCCTATTATTTTTTATGCATTTTTAAACACTTAGTAGAGCTTCTTCTTGGTTTGCTTCTAAGCCTGTAGAAATAATCACTGGCAGGGTATTTTGTTCTCCCAGATAGCCATATTTTAAATGTGTGAGTAACAGCTTGAATTCTAATTCAGGAGGTTTAATGATAGATGACACCAATTTGATTGAGTTCAAAATGATTTGTTCCGGCTGCTCCTTACTCTGCCTCCACCAATCAAGTTGGGATGCCATGTGATTGTTTTCTTGCTCAACATTGTCCCATTATTCTTCCATTTCATAATCATTAGATTATTTTATAATTAACTCCAACTGGTTACATTCTTGCTCTTTTCCATTTTTTTATATTCATTCCCTTGGTTTCCACTTCATAGTATGCCTCATAGGTAGATTCATTAATGCTGAAATTCTCCAATATTTCCATAACTTCTTTTTGGGTTTTCGTCCAAATACTTTCACTAGTCAAAATGTCAAATTTCTATTTATTCTGACTTTCTAGCTCTAATAGAAATGTTGTATTTGAAATGCGAAGTGTATACCCTTACCAAATATGGAGCTTAGAATCATTTTAAACCTTTCCCATGCCTGTCTCAATGTTTTAGAAATAAACGGCTTAAAATAAAATAATTGTGTATAAGTACTTCGTACCTTTGCCATGGGTATTTCTCGGTGAAAAAATAGCTGCACAAACTCAGTCTAAGTAGTAATGGTATCTGGAGGAAGTGCTTCTAGCCACATTTTTGCCTTCCCATCCATAGCAAGTTGAATTAATAATGTGAAACCTCAAAACCCTGATCGAGACGAACCGACCTAAATTCGAAGCAGCACAATAGCCACTGAAGTGACTCTCTAGCTCAAGAGCACCCAAAACATACCCCAACCTTATAACACCTCAGTTCTAACTAATTAACTATCTAATTTTAATGCGGAGGCAATTTTGTGAACCATTTTAAAACTATTTCTAATTATTTAACCCTAAAGGTATTTTAGTCATTTTACGATATAAAGTTAAACAATTCTATTTTTAGTTCTAAATGATTACCAACATTTTTTTAGTCAATTTATATAAGCCCTAAAAATTTCAGTTTCAATCGAATTTATTTACTAAGTCTAATTATTATTTTATTAATAGGAACTAAAACGCAAATTTTATAAACTTTTAGTACATTACCCAAATAATACTTGCCAACCATCAATGATATCACACAGGGTACATACCTTAGCCACAAGCATTCCACTCCTTGGCTAGCTATAATTAAACTATGTTAGTATAAATACATGCTTCAAACAACATGTTTTCAATCATCATATGAACTCTCATCAACATGCCATAAACCAGACAATAATTAAGCATAAAAATTAAGCATTAAAGTAATTATAACATCACCAGAATAAATTTCCATATAAATGTCCAATATCCATTAGAATTGAATTAAAAGTAGTCCTAATTAGTGCCACAATGCCCCCTATTTTTTCTAAAGAAGAATCCTTAAGCTATTACCAAGCTTTAATATTGGATCGGCCTTGTGCTCGCTCCTCAACTCCTCAAGCCAAAAAAGTCTATGCACAAAGGTGTGAAGGTGTGAGCTTAAAAAGCTCAGTGGATGATTATAAAAGAAAAGTACACTGCACCCAATTCATGCATAAATCTAGGCAAATTAAGCATTAAAATTTTAGTCACAATATCACATATTATAACGTAATAACATATGCTATTCCATGAATAAAATTCCAATTTAATATGGTATATGAAATCATAATTTAACTTACAAACATACACTTATATTGACATAAGACATCCATGGCAATATTTAAACGTGTGATCATACATTGGATAAACGAATCTCCAAACTCCTACATATCCAAAGTAGTCCTGGGTTGAGCGAGCTGAAGCCACACGCTCCCTTATATCGCCTCATAGTCCCATTAAGTGGAGACACAAGCTCAACACTCCCTTATTTACTCCAAAAATCAGAACTTCTTGAGCCATATGCTCACAAGTAACACATATAATGGTGAGTTCTCACAAATCCTATGTCATGCAAACTGTATCCAATGGATCCACCATGCAATGTTGCCAACGTAATCATACATGCAAGGCATAAAATCTGATGTTTAAGCACTTAATTTAAGATGCAAAAATACCGTTAAAAGCATCTAGCTTAACAATTTCAACATCAATATAATTAAACACAACAAATGCCTTTGTCTATGAATCTTAAACCAATCATAACACCAACATCAAGTGTTTAAAAATTCAATAACTCATGCTCCAAGTAACAATCCATTCAATCCAAATTAATCATGCCAAAAGCCTAACACACAATTTTCTAAAATCCAATTGCAATAATGCTCTTCTAAAATAAAATTAATTTTTGCAAATCCAACCAAATAAGATGTGATTAAGTCATTAAAAGCACTATTTAAAACTTAAATTTAACACATAACTAGACAAATTTACCAATAGCCTTTGAAATCACTCACCTCCCCACTTTATTTTTCAAACAAAAGTGTGTTCAAGTAGGTAAGTTTGAGCCTCAAATCTGATTAGCATCATCCTCATCTAGAGGTGAAGCTTTAACAAAGATAAAATATGCATTACAAACTAACATTAACATCAAGCAAGTCAAAATTTCATAAACTATACGGATCTAAATCGTTTCTCTAATCTACATTACTGGAATTGCATAATTAAGCCGAAACATAAAATTCATCAGCTAAACGACCTTCTCAACACCAAAAACCACTTCTATACTTCATTCCTAGTCCATTAACATAAAAAATAAGTGTTTAATTTCATCTATTAAATTGTTTTAAAATTTTCCAAAAAATCAACCATCTTCATGATTAAAAACGAATTTATCAAAATTGATCAACCCCAACGAGTTTGATATTTTGTTTTATGATTAAAAACATCTTAATAAACATATTTTGAGCTTAGACATCCCATAAAACTTGGATTCTAACTCAAAATCATGGATTCATCATTGTTGAGTTCCATGTTCAAGAAAGAAGAAATCAAAACTTGAAAAATCCATTTTAATCAATTTAAATAGAAAATAATGATTGAAAACAACTTAAAAATTAATTTAGAGTTGAGAATTACCTTCAATTGATCTCAAATCATCAATTTAGAAGATTGAATCAAGATCTTTGAAGAAATTTCAAATGACTTTTGATTAACTTTGGAAAACTTTTATGGAGATTTTTGAGAGAATTTTGAGAGAGTAAAAGTTTAGATTTATTCTCTGGTATGTGGTTTATGAAAATGAGCAAAAAAAGAAACGAGATAAAAATCTCTTAATTCAGGTGAATATGGTTTGCAAAGTGAGGTAGTTGTAGTGTTTTTAAAACTGAAAACCGCCACCTGATTTTAAAAAATTGGGGAAATTGCCATCAGGCCACTCCCACATTCCTCTTGTTTTACAAAATACTCCTTTCCCTCCAAAATTCTGAAAATAAGGATAATTTGCTAAAAAACCACTCTTACATTTCCTTGTTTTGCAAAATGGTCCTATTTAGTTAATATTTTAAATTCTCTCAATTAAACCCCCATTTTAATTTATTTTTAAATTCTAATTAGACCTAGAATATTTATTTTACCCAATAATTTTTTAAAACCATAAAATTAATTTTTCTAAAAATATTGTTATTTTCCAGAATATTATTTACCGATTTTTAAATGAAATTAAGCTAACTAAATTTAAAAAAATCACTAATAAACCTGATTAACTTCTAATTTTCACTCAGAACCCGATAAACGTACTCGAAACTGCTAGACCTATTTTCAGGACCTTATAAATAAGGATTTAATAGCATCTAATGGAAAGCCTACGTAAGTAACACTGCTGCATACATGGTCAAATCTCTGCAAAAACACTATAGGGTCCTCAGTTTTACAATTAGTAAACCTGATATTTTTAGAAATCCATGTTAGCAAGGAAGGATTTAGTTCAAAATGTGAGTTATGAATAATAGACGAGAAATGATAGGTCGTAGATAATCTATATCAAACAAGGTTCCTAAGACCTACATAACGTTAGTAATTTTATTTACAAATAAATAAGTCGTATTTATAACTTTAAAATTTCCTAATTATTCTTTCTAGATGCAAAAATTAAAATCAAACTAATGACGTTGCGTTCCCAGCTAAGACGCCAAGAACTTGGTCGCCTCCGGACATACTAACGTCCAGAGTGTGAATACTGTAGTAAAAGATATATTAATGAGGTGGTATCCACAAGTATACGAGTCTAGTTGTAATATAATTACAATAGATTAGGTGAGTACTCCGAGAACCGTACCCAATGGAGGCGAGTGCTAGATCAAATTTAACCTGAATACTGAAAGATCTAATTAGTACTTTAAGCTAGTTATAGTACGAAAGTAAAGTAAAAATGAGTTTTTTTAAGGTTTTATAATAATAAGAATAAATTAATACAAAGAAATAAAAATTGAGAGATTGAAGTTTAGGAATAATCAAATCTGATTATGGGTGACTAGCTTTCTTCGGTAATCCCCATCAACTGTCACCTCAGGTTCTGTCACAAATCAAAATTGGACCTAGAAGTTTTAAGCGTAAATTGAGAATTTTGGCTTGGAATGAGTTTGAAAATTCTAAATTGTCGTAACCTAAAATTGTTTTCGTTTATGGCATTTTGGAAATTAAAATAATTTTTAAAAATAATGTGCAAAAGACTTTTAATTTTGAAATAAGGACTAATTTATAAGAGGGTTTAAATTATGAGTTTTTAAAAAGAAATTAAACCAAAATTTAATTTTCACCTTATTTTCCCCTTTTATAAGACCTATGTTAGTCACTTCTCCATATTTTTCTTTTGACGTCCATTGCATTCCAAAGCTCTTCTCATTCAATTTTGATTCCCAAACTTCATTCCTTTGAGTTCTATCATTTCCCAAGCCATAAATCTCCATAGTATTTCAAGAAAAACATCCACCCTTCATCTTTATAAGACCTATGTTAGTCACTTCTCCATATTTTTCTTTTGACGTCCATTGTATTCCAAAGCTCTTCTCATTCAATTTTGATTCCCAAACTTCATTCCTTTGAGTTCTATCATTTCCCAAGCCATAAATCTCCATAGTATTTCAAGAAAAACATCCAAGAACACTATAAATTTATCCATTATTAAATTTTTAGGTTTCCAGGTTTTCAACAAACGCTTTGTTTTTTGTCACCTAGGATAATGATTCGATTCCTTCTTAGTTTTTATGTTATTTGATCCTTTATATTGAATTTTTAGTCGTTAAATCGCATGTTTTAAATAAAACCCGAAAATTGGGTCATTAATGGTAGATTTTAGGATTTTGGGTAAAAATGTGGTTTCAAAGTGTTTTTCTATTATTTTTTACATGATTAGAAGGTTTCTAAACTTACTTCAAAGTTTTGTTGAAGATTTCCAACGTTTTAATGAATTTTTGTGAAAATTTCCATAAACATGTCAAAAATTTGGATACCATGAGTTGGGTAGTTTTGAGTCAGTTGCAGGTGAATAATTAGGTGAACAAAATCGGTTTTAGGCAAAAATATTATGTATAAACTGAGATAATTGAATTTAAATTTTGTTATGTCGAAGGTTTTGATTACATAAGAATTTAGCTTAGGCTTGTGTTTTGATTGTTTGAAGTGAGTCTTTGGTTGATTGTTGATTGTGTTTTTGTGTGATTTACCTTGTTGAAGCTTCGAAATCGTTAGGACCTTCAACGAGTAAAGCTAAAGGCAAGGAAAAACTAGTTTAAGCTTTCGACAATTAGGCGAAAGCGTGATCGGTGAGTGTTTGGAATCGCTACCTGTAGACACGATTCATAATGTTAATTGGGAGCTTAGGAATAGCCTAAACCCCTATCCTATGTTCCAAGTGTAAGCTTTCTATTTCCCTTGTTTTAGTTTGGCAAATTATGTGAATAATTGTGGATTGATTATTATGATGCAATATTGTGATATGAAACATATGTGATGACTATTGTGAATTATGTTGTGGGCATGATATAAATAAAAAATTACAGTGATAATGATTTGCTAATAATGCAAATATTAGAGGAAGTAAGTGATATTTTGGTAAGTACATATTGTTGAATTCTGGAATGTGATATTATTATGACAAGTAATATGTGAGAATACTTACATGTGATTCATGATGTACTGATTTTAATGCACACATATGTGGTTGGATATGTGATATCTCAATGAGCATTATTGTGGCACTTAAAGTAAAAATAAATGTGAATCCGATAAGTGTGTAATGCGTAAGAGACTGGGATGTGAACTGATGAATATGAACAGAGATTATGTGCATTAAACTAGTAATTAAAATTGTGTAATTGTGGATATTTTTGCCTTTTGATCTTTTGAAACCGTTGGATATAGCTGGCAAGCCATAGGATTTTGAGTAGTCACTTATATGTATTATGTTTTTGGGCATTGAGGCCGTAGGACAGGTTGAAGAGATAAAGGAGTGTGAGCTAAGCTCCATCCAATGAGACATGTTTGGTGTGTTGGAGAGTGTTAGCTTTATGCTTCACTTTTTGAGATATGTTCGAGTCTATGAGTCATTTGGTGTGTAGGAGATCCCTGTATCCGATGTATGGTAATAGAGCCCAATTTTATGCTTCATAGCCTCAAGTGCGAAATTATCATTTAAATCTGATCTTATATATTGTGATAATACAATGTGAGTTGGATGCATAAACGTGTGAATAATATGCTAAATGAGTTGATTTAAGTTTCATGAAAATGTTAGTATGTACTCATAGTAAATTGCGTATGCAATTGTGGTTTGGGTCGTTTCCATTTAACTGGTAAATGCATATGAATATATCAGGAAGACTTGTGAAGTTATTAAAGCATGAATATGTTGTTTAGTCTTGATGAATTATTGTTAAATGAATTATATATATAAGCGAGTTGAGTGTAATTGCATGTAAGAGTATATGCTAGTTGTATGATTTAATGAAACATGAATATGTTATTTTGTGAGTTGAGTGTAATTGCATGTAAGAGTATATGCTAGTTGTATGATTTAATGAAACGTGAATATGTTATTTTGCGAGTTGAGTGTAATTGCATGTAAAAATATATGATAGTTTTATGATTTAATGAAACGTGAATACGTTATTTTGACTTAGTTAGAATATGGTTGCGAATGTGTTGTAGTATGCTCTTGTTTAACCTTTGATATTATGTATACTTTATGGTTACTCAAACATTCACTGAGCTTGTTTAAGCTCACCCACACTCTCTAACCATTGCAGATATTTAGCGTTTGTGGTGTGAGTGATGCGGGGATACCAAGGAAGTGATCCATGTTAGGCTTTAGTATTTGCGTAGGTGGTATTAATATTATTTTTTGAACTGTGGGGATAAGGCAGTATGGTTAGAATTTGATTGATTATTATTGTGATCCGGGTTTAGTTTTCTAGCAGTTTTGATGGATGTCATAATTATCATTGATATTGTTTTGGTTTGAATATTTGCTATGTTGAAGTGCCATGACTTATATGTATGATTGATGGACATTGAATAATGTGGTAGAACTGTTGCATGATATTGCCATGATGTTATATATATTTTGTAGCTTAATTATTCCTAGGAATTATAGGCTTGGACCTCGGTATGTTGATTCTTGCTCGAAAATGTTTTTGATGTTTTGAACTGTTATTTTGGTCGTTTTGACACTAGTTTAAAGAGGTAAATGATGCATGTTGATTAGATATTTGCTGGAATGGATTAAATGCTTAGATCTGCTTTATTTTTGTGGTCTGGAGCAGAGGTATTGATATTCAGGTTATATAAATGATACCACTGTGATATTTCAATGTGTAGAAAGTCAGTATTGTAATTTGATATTGATACCTTATGACGAGTATCACTTGAGGTAAAATAATCGATACTTTAATAAAGGTGCCGATAAATTCTAGGTTTGACGTTTAGACGAAAAAGGAAATGCTGTTTTGGTATCGATTTTCCAATTGATATCGATACGATATAAGAGAAATATTGATACCTTTGTTTCAGAATTGATACCTGTGTACCTTATTTTGGAATTTTTCTAAGTGGTTTTAATGCATGTTTAATTAATATTGTAAGTTTGTTTAAAGTATGTTCGGCATGTTTTAATGATAATTAATATATGCTTGACTTAAAAATTTGTAAGAATGTTAATAAAGAGGACGATTGCCAATTAATTTGACATTTTATAATGTGTCTGATGTGTGACAGTGGTGTGACATCCTGATATTCGAGCTTGGTGATCTGGCCGGGTATAGGGTGTTATAGGTTCCTCATCAATTAACTAGGTTTTATCCCAGTAGGATCTTCTAATCTTCCACACAAATGGACAATACCAATTTTGGGTTAATTCCCACGTTGATGACTTCTCAGGTTTGTTAGGCCTAAGGTTTGTTTTATGATCTTCCTTTCCTAAATAGTTGATCCATTGAGTAACCCTACAAAACAATTAATAGATCTTACTTCCACTCACTAATCCCACAAAGAGGGATTAGTTCCTCTTGATCTTCATAGACAATATAGAATCGAGATAAAAAGAAAACATGCTAAATAAATCAACAGTATAGATTTTACAAAAGACCCTGATTATATTAAGATTGATCTCGAATCCACAAGGTTTGATTGTCTACACAATTCAGATAGATCAAAATAGAACAAGAACGAATTAAAATAAATCTAACCTAAGGAAAGAGAAAACTAAACAGAAATTAAAATTTCTAAGCTAAGTGAATGATGGTCCATAACATGTGACAAATGAGCGTATTTATAGATTTTAGGTGGTCTTCATCCTTAACCATAGGCTAGTTGACATTGTCGAGCTTTAAGTTTGATTGTGCTGTCTAAAACGCCTCCTAACTCATGTTTTATTCAATCCAGAGTAGATGCCGAGACACACCAGGACCTATGTCACGACATAGCAGTTAGTGTACTTCTAGGATATCTTCAGGGGTATGTTGTGACACCCTTAAGCTGTGTTTTGACATCGAAGGAAATTTCGTGATTTCTCCATTTTGCTTCTTATGTTGCGACATCAATCCTTCTGTGTTGCGAAATAACCACCAATATTCGTTTAATATGCCTTCTAATGGTCTCCTGAACAATTATAAAGTTCATTAGCTCACCCTTAGGCCTCATTCGGCCCTTAAGGTTTAAAAACGACTTAATTTGCATATTTTATTGCATTTAACAAAGCTTACTAAAACATAATTAAATCCTAATGAAAATGTTTAATTTCAAGCTCTTAAAGTGTGAAAACTAGTTTAATCTGTTACACCTATTTGTGGAAGATCACTTTATCATGTTGTAACATCCCTACTCGACCCGATCTCCGGGTCCAGGTCCTGGGTGATACAAGACCTGCATAACTAGCTAACATATCTGAATTTCATTCTCAACTATTATGCACATCTTTAAAAGTCACGACTTTACAATTTATTTAAAATCTGACCATAGGACTTGGAAATTTGTGACTGGATTAAATCCCTGAGGCGTAGCCTTTAGGAGCACCCCTCTATACGCATGTTACGACTACCGTTTCGCTTTTCCTCCATTTGGAAAAGTTTGGCTCAACCCTCTATTCGATTCTAGGTAAAAGCTTTACCTTGTAACAAGGTAGACCATTTGTAGGTTTAATAGAACTTAGTGAGATTCTACAGATTGGGCATAAAATAAAATTCAAACTTAAAGAACTTTTTTAAGGAAATTTCCACTCCCTGGTCAGCCGTGGCCCATATCAATTTGTATCAATATGGTCTTCATCTTCCTATTTTTCCTTGCAGCCCACTGCTAACTGGCTTTTCCTCTCTCTGAAGTATAAACAAATTCTTACGCAAACTTGGAAATGAAACCCAATGTCAGTCATCAATTATTTGACATTTACTTCTTTCGGTTTCAAGCTTTTATCCTATTTCCTGATTGACTGCTTGCCCCAGGTTAATCCTTGGTGGACTTTTTCCTTTGCGAACCCGAGTAACTTAACCCCATATGACCTCGACGGACTTAGCTGCCTCTAGTTGCCCCTTATTAATGGACCTTTAATTTTTGCTCCTTCATCTAGTACACCCTTTGTTATAGGATTATTTGTCAAAGATTTGCAATCTCGTGCCCGCGTGTACTTCATAATTCGACATGGTAAATTCTCATTAGGAGGTTTACCTTTTTTCGTTAGCCTTAGAGTTCATTCCATTTGGCCATCTTCACTAATCACCATCACTGAGCTAAGATCTTACATCAGTAAAACCCTTGTTGAAGGTCTTGATGGATTCTAATGGTTGCCATAGCTGAGCTAGGGTCCTACACCTTAAGATTCTAGTGTTCACCTTACCAGTTGATTTTTCATGATGCCATGGTCGAGCTATGGTCTTATAGTCTTTTACCCCATATTAAGTGTCCTGGTAGACATTCCCAAGTCTTTGGTTTTTATGGATGTTCCCGTGTCTTCTATTTTGGTAAACTTCCCCGTGATTACTGTTCCTACGAACTACCCTAGGTTTACTATTCGACAAACTCCATATGATGCCATAGTTAAGCTTTGGTCTTACAAAGTAAACCCCAGGTTTACCATCCTAGTGGACTCTATTAGTTTTCATAGTCGAGCTATGGTTTTGCACCTCGTAATCCCCATGTTTATTGTCCTAACGAACTATACTAGTTTCCATAGCCCAACTATGGTCTTACACTTTAGTCCTTTTTTAAGGTGTTGCTCCGTATCACCTTACCATCATCAAAGTGATGTCCCATAGGGACTATTGGTTATCGTCGCGGTGTTTCCATATAGAAACTAAAAGACGTTAATATAATCTAATCTTTTAACCTCCTTGATGCTCAACACCAAAGTGTTCCCCCACCCCCACAAGGATCGAATTTTTGCACATCACGGTTTGCTCCCAACAACCTTAGATGATGAAATTTTAACGGAATTCCAATTTACTTTTTCCCTATTCCTCCACCCATTCCTCCATTCGCCAATCTATACCTTGGTGCTTGAACAGTATAGTTTTCCCTCTACAAGGCCCGGAGCTTCGAACATTACGAGTGCACTCAACAACACCGTATGGCGGTATCTAATAGAAACACCGTTTTTCCCAATCCTAGCTTCAACTAACCTATTGATAGTTTCCCGTCCATACCATGCATACAATAATCATGCCTTTACATACAAATTATCATTATACATGTAGCATGCCAGGTAACCACTCAACAGCTATCTACTATGAACCATTCTGTAAATAACTGGTGATCAGCTATTTAACGTCACAATAATAATGTGCAAGCGTACACTGTCGATGAAAGTATAGTAGACAGATATGAGTCTGTCAGATATCGATCCCATGAGGATGGTTGTCTTTTTTCTATCAATGTCAGTGCAATAAATAGATAAAAATGAGATAAATTGTGAGAGTAGTTGTTGAAGTAATAACTTGAAAACAATAAGCTAAAATATGATAATGATAAAATGGGACCCCAACGCAAATATTCAACAGAATACTAAGTGCTCACAAGGTATAAAATGATAGGTGATTGTCGATGCATTAAATTGCAAAGAATATCTTACCAAGCTTAACTTTTATATTTAATCAAAGACTTAAATATGCACATTAGCCACACCTTCCGATGATGGCAATGGAACACTATTAGGAACAAGTGGATTAAATTCCTCTAATCCTCAAGCAACTTCAGTTGTCATGCTTGTTAGCTTGAACTGCCGTTGCACTTTCCAATATTAGTGACCTTAATAACACTTCCATGCTCAAAACATTCAAACCCTTCAAATTAAATAGTAGAAGAAATAAAATAACATTTAACCTAAAAATCATATATACTTTCGTACAAACATGAAATAGAAAGTAACCACCATCGTTTAGAAAAGAAATATAAAATAAACAAGTGGAGAATACTATTCCTAGACAATCTCGACTTGAATCTCTCCATTCCCTCTTGTGTCACACTCAGGGCTTGTCATCAAGAGCTAATTTGCATCCCTTTCACGTTTGTTCACCCGTAGGAGACTTAGGCCAATGTAGCCGAAAAGCTTCAAAAGATAGGTTGAAGAAGGTAATGTCCTCTCCAAAAAAAAAACCATCCTTTTTTTATTTACACATGAATATTTTTATTCTTTCAAATAGCCTAAATTTCCTTTTATCAGAATCATGCTGCCTCTGTATGTACAAGTTGGTTATACCTGACTGGACAGCGCACACATTTTTATTTTTATCTGAACAGCTATTAGTTGCAGTGACAATTCTAGGCTCAATCTGAAAATACTCATGCAGCGCCATTGGTACCAAAACATGACAAAATTAAGGATAAATAGGTCCACTGAGTTATAAAATGTAACTTATTAAACTGAAAATGCTAAAATATGTGCTAAAGATAACAAAATGGGGATAAATTAACCAATAAGTAGGGAGAAAACGTATGTTTCCATCTTCGGTGCCAACTTCCAATCTAGACAGATGGTCTACAACTTGATTCTCTGAACCCTTACGGTCTTTTATCTCGATGTCGAATTCTTGCCACTGTAAGATCCAGCTTATCAGTCTTGGATTCACATCCTTCTTTGCAAAATGATATCTCAATGCCGAGTGATTAGTAAATACGTTAACCTTTGCATCGACAAGATAATAACGAAACTTGTCGAAAGCAAAGACTACAACCAACAGTTCTTTCTCTGTAGTGGTATAATTGATTTGAGCCTCTGTAAGAGTTTAGCTAGCATAATAGATGGACTGAAATATTTTTCCCTTGAGTTGTCCTAGAACAATACCCACAGCAAAGTTGCTTGCATCACACGTAACTTCAAAAGGTTGAGACCAATCTGGTGCAACGATAATGGGTGCATTTACTAGCTGCATCTTTAGTTGAATGAATGCCTTCAGACATGTATCGTTAAAGAGGAATTTTTTATTTTGTTCTAGTAATGAGCATAAAGGTTTTGTAACTTTTGAGAAATCTCTAATAAATCTTTGATAAAACCCCACATGCCAAAGAAAACTGCGAATACCTTTCACAATTGTTAGTGGAGGTAATTTCTCAATGATTTCCACTTTAGCTTTGCATACTTCAATGCCTTGACTAGAGATGCGATAGCCTAACATAATGCCTTCAGTTGCCATGAAAGGACATTTTTCCCAATTTAGAACAAGATGTGTGTCTTCACATTTTGCTTCAATACTTTATCCAAATTGTCAGCGCAATGATCAAAATCATTCTCATAGACTAAGAAATCATCCATAAAAACCCCTAACGTATCTTAAATCATATCCAAGAATATTACCATCATGCACCTTTGAAATGTGGCTGGTGTGTTGCAAAGACTGAAAGACATACGGTGAAAAGAAAAAGTACCAAAGGGACAAGTGAAAGTTGTTTTCTCTTAAAAGTACCAAAGAAATAGTAATTTGATTGTACCCAAAATAGTCATCTAAGAAGCAGTAATAGGCTCTTCTAACAAGCTTGTCCAACATTTGGTCAATGAAAGGAAGTGGGAAACGGTCCTTCCTTGTGGCAACATTAAGTTTGCGATAATCCATACAGACTCGCCATCTCGTAGGAATGCTTGTAGGAATTAATTTATCTTTGTCGTTGCTAACCACAGTGATGCTACTCTTTTTAGGAATGCATTGCACTGGACTTACCCAATTGCTATCAGAAATAGGGTAAATAATTCCAGCATCAAGCCATTTTATAATTTCTTTCTTAACAACTTCCTTCATCTTCTCGTTTAATCTTCTTTTTTTCTCAATCGATTGCTTGCCTTCATCTTCCAGCTTGATCTTGTGCATGTAAAGAGATGGACTAATGCCTTAGATATAGGCAATACTCTAAGCAATAGCTCATTTATGTTGCTTAAGAATATGGACCAATTTCTCTTCTTGAGTTACATCTAGTGTTGCGGAGACAATAACTGGAAGAGTATTATTATTACCAAGAAAGACGTATATAAGATGAGTAGGTAGTGGTTTCAATTCCAGGGTAGGAGCTTCGTCGATAGATGGCTTGAAAATTGGAGCTATGGCTAAGTCTAAGGATTCAATCTGCCATCCATGCCTGAGTTAAATATTATTAGCTTCAACCATGCTGTCACAATTATCTAAGAATTCATCATTAGATGTCACTGCAAAATCCTTAGAAAGTATTGTGCTTTGGTTATTGAATTCTTTCTCAATTAGATCATCTAGCACATCTACAGTATGTCATTCTTCTTTATCCTTACATTGAATAGATTTGAAAACACTAAAGGTAAGATGCTCATCATTAAGTCGTATGGTTAGTCCACCTATGTAAACATCAATAAGAGCTCATCCGGTGGCTAAAAATGGTCGTCCCAAGATTATAGAAACCTCCTTGTTGGCCTCGCAGTCAAGTATGATAAAATCAATCGAAAAAATGAATTTATCCACACGAACTAGGATGTCTTTGATTTGCCCTTTAGGTTGGGCTAAGGATCGATTAGCTAGTTGCAATGTCACTACAGTAGGTTTCATGCGACCAATTCCCAACTTTTTGAAAGTAGATAATGGCATTAGGTTGATTGTAGCTCCCAAGTCGCATACAACCTTGCTCAAATAATAGTTGGCAATTGAACATGGGATAGTGAAGCTCCCAGGATCTTTCATTTTGGGGGGTAACTTATTTGTCAAAACAACATTATAGCCTTCTGTGAGTGCAATAGTTTCCATATCATTGAGCTTCTTCTCCTTGGACAAGAACTCCTTCATAAATTTCTCATAATTCAAAATTTTCCAAGAGCGTCTACTAAAGGTTTATTGGCCTAAGTTACTTTAGTGTGTTCAGGAACTATTTTTATTGCTTATTCTGCTCCTTCTCCCTGAATCTTTGTGTAAAAGGTAAAGGTGGAGATACATCTGATTGAGCTAACACCTTTGATTGTGTCGACAATTTCGATGGTTAGACATTAGGTATATGAGTGACAATTTGTAGAACTTCTTTGTCTGGTACATCGACAGGCTCTTCAGATTCAACCGTCTCACTAGGGATCACTTCACCAGTGTCTTGAGGTGCAACAGTAGAGTCTATAGTCAGCTCGCTAGTTTGTTTACCACTCTTAAGAGTGATAGCTTTGCAGTGTTCTTTTCTCCTCAAACTGGGATTTTCCATGTCACTAGGTAGTGTGCCCGGTGGTTGAGTATTCAGATTCGAAGCAAGTTTTTCTAATTATGCCTCCAACGCTCGAATAGAAGATGAATTCCCTTGCACAATGGCTTTTGTGCTAGTCATATACTCCCGCATTAAAGCCTCAAGAGCTGCTAACGGGTAAAACGAAGAAGCTTGTGTGTACTACTATCGTTGATGTTCTTGAACATGCTGATGCAGCATTGAAGAGTGTTGTGGCTGCGTCTAATTCTGGTGTGGATACATCTGGCTTTGTTGTGGATGCAATTGAGTGTGCTGATTTTAGTTTTGCTGTTGTTGATTGTAATTCCCTTGTCTTGGATTATAATTGCTTTGAGTAGATATATTCTCATATCGAAATGTCGCATCATTTTTCCAGCATTCTGAGTTCCCCAAGACTGTTGGTTGATTACAGAACTATTATAAGAGGTTCCATAAAAATTGTTGCGGATGTTACTAACACAAAAGGCATTCTTTGCATGTTGTGGACAATCTTTATAGTTGTGGACAATCTTTATAGCTGTGGTTGTCACTGCAAATCTCACAATAAAATGTAGGAGCATCAACTTGTTGAGCTACTTGTATAGGTGCAACGTCACTGGTCCCTTGCATATTCTTTTATCATATTTTCAATAGAAGAAACTTGAGTACTAAGTGCAGATATTGCATCCAATTCAATAACTCCTGGAGTAGCTTTTTCTTCTGCAGCTCTAAAGATAGGATATTGATAATAATTTTGAGTAGTTCTCTCAAGAATTCCAATAGCATCATTATAATTACAATCCAGCAAAAGGGCCATTGGCTGATGCGTCGACAAGATTCCTCGTGTGTGAATTCAGCCTATAATAGAAAATCTCAATTTGTGTTTCTTGTTGAATATCGTGCATGGGGCAACTTCAAAACAAAGATTTATAACATTCCCATGTGGTGTGAAGGTTCTCATCATCCAGCTGATGATAAGGTGTAATATCATTTCAAAGACGAGCATTCATTGTCGGCAGGTTAAAGTAATTGATCCGGTATGTAGCCCAAGGAAACAAGTACAAGCTCTTCCGTGTAAGGAATAATAAAATAATTGCATCTTCAAAGTGTCATCGGGAATGCCTTGTTGACTAAATAAAGCACAAACCAATAAAAATGATTTAAGATGTTCTAGCATATTGCCCATTAGAATTCAACATTTGAAACATTACTAGCTTGAGTTCAAAATTTTTAGCTTGGATTGTAGGCTTAACAACTGCCAGTTTTAAGTCATCCAAGACAGGTACTACTAAATCTCGTATAGACTTATTTTGCATTTGAGCGTCTTTCGGCAATGGTGGGTCATTAGCATTTTGGTGCTGTATCGGGGGTATGACTTCATAGTTTCTTGGTAAAGCCATATTCCTTTGTTCTCGAAGTCTCCTCCGAACTGTTCTTTCAATTTTGGGATCAAAATCGGTAATAAACTAAATTGTTTTCGAGTCATAGAACACCAAAAATAAAATGAGAAAATAGTGACAAAAAGAAAACAAGTTAGTAACAACAAAATATTATGAAATAAAAACAAACATCAAACAAACGCCATCCCCGACAATGGCGCCAAAACTTGATCGGCTGTTTAACTCACAGCAATAATGTGCAAGCGTACATTGTCGATGTAAGTATAGTAGACAGATATGAGTCTGTCAGATATCAATCCCATGAGGATGGTTGTCTTTTTTCTATCAATGTCAGTGCAATAAATAGATAAAAACGAGATAAATTGTGAGAGTAGTTGTTGAAGCAATAACTTGAAAAAAATAAGATAAAATATGATAATGATAAACTGGGATCCCCAACACGAATATTCAACAGAATACTAAGTGCTCACAAGGTATAAAAGGATAGGTGATTGTCGATGTATTGAATTGCAATGAATATCCTATCAAGCTTAACTTCTATATTTAATCAAAGATTTAAACATGCACATTAGACACACCTTTCGATGATGGCAATAGAACACTATTAAGAACAATTGAATTAAATTCCTCTAATCCTCAAGTAGCTTCCATTGTCATTTTTGTTAGCTTGAACTGTCGCTGCACTTTTCAGTGTCAGTGACCGCAATAACACTTCCATGCTAAAAACATTCAAACCCCAAGATTAAACAGGAGAAGCAAGATTGAATAAAATAACATTTAATCCATAAATCATGTATACTTCCATACAAACATGAAATAGAAAGTAATCGCCATCATTTAGAAAAGAAATATAAAAGAAACAAGTGGAGAATACTATTCTTAGACAATCTCAACTTGAATCTCTCCATTCCTTCTTGTGTCACACTCAGGGCTCCTCGTCAAGAGCTAATCTGCATCCATTTCACGTCTGCTCACCTGTAGGAGACTTAAGTTGCCATAGCCGAAAAGCTTCAAAAGATAGGTTGAAGAAGATGATGCCCCCTCCAAAAAACCTTCTTTTTTCTTTTCACATGAATATTTATATTCTTCCAAATAGCATAGGTGTCCTTTCATCAGA
Source organism: Gossypium hirsutum (assembly GCF_007990345.1). Lineage (NCBI taxonomy): Eukaryota > Viridiplantae > Streptophyta > Magnoliopsida > Malvales > Malvaceae > Gossypium > Gossypium hirsutum. The sequence goes on along the minus strand of NC_053441.1, from coordinate 38,594,958 downwards.
ATCATGCTACCTCTGTACGTACAAGTTGGTTATACTAGACTAGATAGCGCACACATTTTTGTTCTCATCTGGACAGCTATCAGGTGCAGCGATAATTCTAGGGGCAATCTAAAAATACTCATGCAACGACATTTGTACCAAAACATGAAAAAATTAAGTATAAATAGGCGAAGATCCAGTGAGTTATAAAATACAATTTACTGAACTGAAAATGCTAAAATATGTGCTAAAGATAACTAAATGGGGACAAATTAACCAATAAATAGGGAGAAATCATATGTTCTTTCTGGTACTATCAACTGGTAAGTTCATACAATTGCATTTATCAAACATAAGTCAAGGTGCGAAAACTCACCTTGCTTCTGACTCGCCGTCTAATATAGTTATTAATACGGGTCAATTTTGCACTTAAGGAGCTTGTTTTCTAAGTAATTTAGGATTTTAATTTACATTTTCAATTTTAGGCCTTAGAATAGAAAGTTAATAAAAATAAGTTCTTTGAAAACATTTTGTAGGTGTTGTGACTCAATAGGCCGACACATGCCTTATGTTGTTCTAATTGGTTTAATTGAGTGTGTAGGATAGAGATATAAATACCCAATTGATGTTGAAGTAAAGGTTGAGTGATGCACAAACTTCTCAGGACGTCAAAGCACCAAAAGAATGACACAATGTAGTATTTTGGTGCCGTGTCGCACAATGCAAGGGGTGTAGCACAACACAAGGTCGATGTGTTACCCAAGTATTTTGGGGTTATTCTCATCCATGCAATCAAACTTATATGAAGACCTAGGACGTGCCGAAGACCTAATTTGGGCTGCCAACACCTCTAAAAATAAGACATTATGAGTTGAATGTAATCAAGTCGTCTTAGACCCCTTCAAAAACCCTCGTACTTTAGAATTAGTTTTAGTTTCTTTTCTTTTCTTTTTGGATTTTTAAATACTTTCTTATTTTTCTTCTTGAATAAGTTTTGATTCGAGGATTTTTTTATTTAATTAAAGTGTCCAATTTAAATTTTATTTTGCATTTGTTTTATTTTTTATTCTAATCGAGAGATTTACTACTCTGTTTCCCATTCAATACTCAATCCACAATAATTTGCATCTCTTTTCTTCTCTGAATCGATCGTGCTTCTTACATGGTTTATTCAATAGAAGTTGAGATTATGAAAAACATGAGTGGCTAAATCTCTTATGAGAGATTAATGCGTGGATGGGAATGTAACTAATGGATGATTTGGTATTTCTTAAGATGGATTAGTTGATATAAATTATGTGTTCTTAAACTATTAGGCTTGACAACCCTAATAAGTTATAATAGGACAGACGAGATCGGAAGATAAGTTGAGCGGAGTAAATCGTAATTTATCCTAGTTGAGAAAGTGAGGTCGGCAAATAAGCGAGTATCAACAAATCAATTACGTTAATTAGAAATCAGGAGGTAATAATTACTTGATTGGTGACTAAAGCCACCTAGATCCCTAATCCAAAGTTAGTTGAAAACCTTAAAACAAGTTAATTTTCCTGATTGGTTTGTCAGTTTAATGCAACTATTTATTTTTCTTTCTTTTTGTTATTTATTTATTTCTATTCCTCCTAATATATTTTATGATCCATCGTAATATAAGAATTAACTATTATTACTTAGAGTTAGCATTGTAAAACATATTTTCATTATTTGTTCCATCCTCCTTTGGGTACGATCATTAGAATACTTCCAAGGTATTTCGTTGTACTAACTATATTAAATTTGACTCGTGTACTTGTGGACACTGTTGTTCTAAATTATGATATTTTGGTGTTATATTTATTCTATAAACGACAGCTCGTTTATAGGTAGTCAGCTTCCTTACAACTTAGCTTATCCAAATGCTGAAGCCTCTTTTTTCCTAACAGCTAAGATTACAGCCCTTTATCAGTTATCTCGAAGACATTCAAATCTTAAAAACCATAATTCATAATTATACAGAAGCTTAGAAGGTTTTTACTCTACTCCTTTTCTTTAACCCACCAATTAAGAGGAATAAGGAAACTTATTAGCTCCCAATCTTTCTACTTCTAGACTCCAAATCACAAGGCGGCTGTAGCATGCAGAGCTCCCTTGAGCTACATCATCTTCTTCTTTAGAGCAATTGAAGAAGATGATGCAAAGAGATGAATTTTTAAGAGGCAAAATTGAGAGAAATTATCTCCAAACACACACCTATATATATACTCCATCAACACGAACTCCATAGACCATTACTGACTAGGATTGAAACTTAATCATCCCCCAACCAGCTACTCAAGTTTCTAAATATCTTATTAGAGTCCACAAACTCCCCCACCCTTAAAGAAAATTTCATCCTCAAAATTTTGTCCTCAAGTTTCTATTTCTATACAATCGGCTCCCAGACTTTTCCTTGAACTCGAGTCCTTAAGAAGGTTGGGTGTGAAAACTCCCCCACCCTTAAAGAAAATTTCGTCCTTCAAATCTCCTCTTGTGGCTGGTCATGAGAAGCCTCTAGGAAACCTACCATTCCTAGGGTATCTGTCTTCTCAATTGAAAGACAAACATCCTTATTCACTTGAGTAGCCTACCTTATTTCTAGGTATCTAAGTTTCCTTAAACCACCCCTGCTCAAATTATGATTTTGTAATTGTAACATATGGCGGTTACCTGCCTACAAGTGATTTTTCTATTTTTTTAGTAGAGTCTTTGGTTTACACCTTGTACTAGATCGTTCTTGTTGTAAAATTTATTGAACTAATCCTTTATGAGTGTGTACTAATTTTGGAAAATACTTGATGTATGATTCACTTAGGTGAAGTATTCTGCTTTTCTGTTTATCGAGGGGTTGACAAAACCTTTCCCCAGATTAACAAGTGCTTAAAACAAGTTCGGGGACTTGAACAATTTTGTATCTTTTTCAATCAAATCTTCCATCAGACATTTGGTTATTTTACCGAGGCTTGTAGAAATCCTTTGATTCAACATCATTCTTTTTCCCCCAATTTATTTGCCATTTGAGCTCTTTCTTGAACCCTAAGTCGTCTTTCTTCACTCCTTTCTTCCTTTTTACTCCGCCCTCAGAGTTATTTGCTGTCTGTGAGCACCTTTTACTTTTCAAGTGCTTTTTCCGTTTTCTTTTTCTTTAATCCTACATTGTATTATTATTCCAGGTTTGCATAGACACCAAGTGGATAGGCTACGGGTTCTGATCGTTGGAATCAGAGGGGTCCTCTAAGGAATTCTACAGTTATGAATGATGGTGGTTCCTATTCCCCAAGAACTAGTACTTCCTCCAAGATGTCATTGCATAAGTGCTGCACAACTCAGGAAGAAACGGTAAACTATTTGGCAACTCGTGGTATCCGATTGGCGAACTATGAATATCAATTTGATATTGTTACAGGAGAGAGACCCTTAAGCGATTCTAGTAAGGGCTTCATTCTACCCCTATACTTGTTGGAAGCTGGGTTCCATCTCCCATTACATCCCTTTTTTTGGTGTTGTGCTCAAAGAGTATGGTATTACACCAGGGTGATTGTCTGGTTTATCCTAGTTGGCTTTGATGGCATACTTCTTGTACTGCAGTAGCTACAACGAGTCACCCCTTCTTGGTGTTGTACCAACCCGTTTTCAATGGTGTCGAAAATCATAGTTTCAGGACCACAAATTCGACGAGTAAGTCCTTAATTATTATTATTTAATTTATATGAGTCAAATATAATTTTATATTGAATGTTGATTTGATAAAGTTTTCTAATTAAACAAATAGTTAAGTACAAGGGGGTTATTCTTAAAGTCAAGTGGTTTTGGAAATGAGGTACCAAGACCTCGTTTCTGTAAATCGAGCTTGTAAATATTTTTTTCTAAATATTTACAGAGTTATAATATTAGTATGTAAAGGTTCGGTTTGAGAATTTTAATGTTTGGTTAGTTAATTAAGGAAAAAAGACTAAATTGTGAAAGTCGTAAAATCAAATAACTATTGAATGTTATTAATTAAATGGCTTAATTAGTGAAAGTGTAAGGACTTGTGTTGAAATCATACCATATATTTGATGATGGACGGTTAGTGGTTAATTTTATAATGCATTTTGATTAAATTAAAGTTCATAATGAAGTAAATAAAACTTAAAGCATAAATTAGTCAACATCATCTTCTTCATTTTTATTTCTCCCTATTGGAACTCCATGGTTAAACAAGCTTGAAGGTTTTAGCCATTTAGAATCCTTTCCATGTAAGTCTGTTTTGAGCCCTGTTCTTCGAAATTTTATGTTTTTGAGATCATTGTAGCTTAATATAGCTAACTCAGGGACTATTTCGTAAAATTTTAAAAGATTTTGAAATTTTCCATTAATGATTTTTGGGTGTTTTTGTGACTAAATGATGAATTAGTAAACTTGATTTTTAAATAGGACTATTTTGTAAAGGAACTTTTGATAGTTTTGAACCTAATGACTAATATGAAATTATATAAAATTTAGCATGTAAATTTGAAAATTTTTCAAATGTATAAAGGCTGATTTGAGGTGCTTATAGGATCGATTTTGGATGTTAGAGGTTAATTTTGAAATTTTAAATAGTTTTGGTTTTAGGGACTAAATTGTATAAAATGTAAAAGTTTAGGGTAAAAGTGTAAAATGTTGTTAAAGGTTTAAAAATGTAAATTTAAATCTTTTATGATATTGAATTTTTAATTGAATAAAATTATTATATTTAGATCAAGAAATGGATCAGCCGGTTGATAAACGCAGGAAAGGAAAAGTCACTGAGTAGTTGTCGTCGCGTGTTGATAGCTACCGTATTTTGGTAAGTTCGTAGTGTATTAAGAAATATTCTTTTTTACTTGTTACTTTTTGTAAAATCTTAAAATTCTGAGATTGTAAATGTTTTTGCATTGAGATTGATTTATTATAAACGAAGGTTAAGATAAGTACGAATTAAGCCGTGAATTGTTGAATATTGAGAATTATGAATGCTATGATTTCTGAATGAATGTAAATTATTACAGTATATGAAATTACTTATGTGGAAGTGCCTCTAATTTTTTAATGTGATTAGTTAATTTAAAATTCCAGTTTGAACGTAGTAAAGGATTAGGATACGATTGACATTCCTATAAGGTTTTAACGTGCGCTTGTACGGGTTTGCACTTCGGTGCCTCTGTTAGCATTTTGATGCTCTCTAGTGTGATTTGGAGTACTCGTGTATCCAAGTTATGTTACTATAGTTCATCGGGCTATTAAAAGTTGTGATTGATTTTGAAACTATTTGATAATTCAGTTGTGTATCCATTAAAAGATTTAGGTCAGGGAATGAATATACAAGAACGTTTCATTTTGATATTGAAATAGAAAAATATGTATATATGAATGAGATTGATTAAACTATCCTTGAGCATGAATTATGAGATGAATTATTTCAGTAATTGATTTTTTCTGTTCCTTCAATTGGATTATCAGGTTTAGTTAATATAAGTTGTTTTTAGTTTCTTTCGTTGAGGTAAGTTGATTTAAAATTTAGCTATGAACTTACTAAGCTCAATAAGCTTACTTTGTTATTTCCTTGTTTTCTGTAGTTAACATTTTCCGGAATTGGTCAGACGGATCAATCTCAAGGCTCACACTATTAAGCTCCTATTCCGGTAGTTTTTGATTTGCTATTTGGGTTTTGTGGCATGTATATAGGATATTTGAAGTTGATGAGTTTTAAATTCTTGTTGGAATTGTAATGTGTTTAAAGTTGTTATATAGTGTGAAGTTTCATGTTGTCATGGTAGGTTTATATGATGGATGTGGTGAAGTGATTTGGAAATGTCATATTAATTGTAATATGTTTGAGATTGAGATATAATGTTTGGTTATATGCTTAGTTAAGTTTTGATGAATGATTGTACTATGGATTATATATGTGCAAATATTTGGAAATGTTGTTGTATAATTAGTACAATGATAGGAGGTCATTATGGTTTTGGTTGAACATGATTTGAGTTGCATTATAAGTTGGTATAAATGGATGATTTTGGAATATATTATTTGGGACTTAGTTGATGACGGAATGGGATTAACATGTTGATTATGTTTTGGGTTGAATGTTTGCAGTTAATGTTTGAGTTTAGGTACTAATGAGGGCGTATTGGTTAGACACTTAGGTTAATTGTGAATTGGTATATTTTGATACATTTTGGCATATTTTGAATAGGTTTCGATGTTGGTTAAAGCATGGCTTGAAACATAAGAGAGGGTGTGTGAAATGGCTTGTGATTGAAGGTGTTTTTGGGTACACAGGACTTGTGGCATGGTCTGCCACATGGTAGTGTGCCCTATTTAATTTTGGTGATTTTAGGTCCAAACTATAACCTCCCAAACCCAGCCTAGACATTATGGCTGGATCATGAAAGTCACATTGGACACCCAAGACTCAAACCTACGCTAACGATAGTTAAAAACCTTTAAGTACTCTATTTTTATAAAAACGTGGTTTCTATTCTTAATTTTGGAAAAACATTCATTTTATTAACCCAACCATGTTTAGGTCAAATTAGCGAATTAGGCATAGTTTTTGTTAAAACACAATCCTCGACATTGCCTTTGAAAAACATTTTGATCAACTTCTTCGCAGCGAAAATTACCATTACTAACCAAATTATTATTAACTTAGCCCAATAACATGCATAGTCCAATTTCAATGTATATAAATCTGTCAGTCCATCCTAAAGATGAAAAACATGCATGCATGAAAATCCCCAAAACAAAAAAAAAACTATTCCAAACACAAGTTTAATAATTTTACAGTACAAAAACTGTGTAATAATAATGAGAAAATAAACTAAAAATAAAAATAAAAATAAAATAAAATAAAATAATATGACGAAATTGAATCCGAAGTCCATTGTAAGTCCACATGCCAATTCCGATCCTAAGTTTGTTCATTACCTGAGAAGTTAAGCTAATGGGGTGAGATTAACAAGCCCAATGTGAGACTAAACGAACAAGCATTTATCATTCATATAAGCAATTTCACATGAAATCTAATAGCACAGTCAAACATCAATAGTAGCAATTTTAATGAACGTGATCATGACAAAATAGACATGTGAGATCCTACCCATACCATCTGCTACACACTAGGATTTCCCCAGACCTCATCTTCCAAAATCCAATGTATACGAGCATAGCTCGATGTAGTAAAACAACCAATAATCATTAATGCAGTACAACTGCGGAACAATAAATATTGTGATATAATTGCCAATCCCCTCGGTACTACAAATGCAGTTCACTGACTATGAATGAATGCAGACTTAATATGCCACCAATACTCTACGAAACTCCTCCGTCATCCGCAAAATATCTCATCCCAATGCATATGCAATATGTCATGCAAACTCATACATAGTCATACTTCAATATTTTTCAATTTAATAGACATGTTTAACACATCCTCAATAATCGCATACTTTTAGTAATGGAAATAGTGTTTTAACTTTCAAATTACCATTATGATGGTTCCTATCAATATCATTCAATTTCAAATACTTTAACAATTTCATTGTGCATGAATAGCAACCTTTTCAATATATATCATAGAAAATATCTCATGCAATTATATCATGCATAAACTCAATATTTAAGCAAAACATTCTATTCACACAACCAATCTCATACCATATACCAAAATCATGCATCACATTCTTAATTACATAGTCACACTGTCAAACTAGCAATTTTGCTAACGCATCAATCTTTTAAGGCTCTAAACGTACCTGGTTCGACCACTTACAAAAATTAATTATTTTGCTACTAAGCCAATCCAATCAGCAAGCTCATTCATCAAATATAACATGATAATTATCAATTTCAAACAAGCTTATGAGTATAGGACCTACACCTTATCTTTCGTTTTTTCGCATCACCTTAGCAACTCTTGTGGTTTCTTTAATAATCCTTAAAACGAGCCTAAATTAGAAATAATTATAAATTAAATTAATTAACCTCTAAATCACCCCCTAAATCCCACTTAAGGGTTCAAATCAATTGTCACAATTCCAACTATTTTACGAATCCAAACTAGTTAGAATTCTTACACTACTTTGATGCGAATCGAACACATAAACGTCCTTAAGCTTTACGATTGATTTGGGGCATTTGGGTCAACAGCTAATACATTCACATACTAGAAAATCAGTGGCCAATATTGATTAAATTCCATAATTTAATCAATCCATAACCTTTTCCCAATAACTTTGCAGAAACAACAAACTAGTTAACAATTAATCGCACTTACGCTTCCCAATTTGTGAGATCCGAATTGCCAATTGATCAAGAATGTTTTTCCCTAATTAAAGTGTGATTAAAGGATAATTAGAGGGTTTACAGAACTCAATTTAGTCTTGGAAAAATATGGGCAAGAACCAAGAAACAAAACAACTCCCTTCTTACACCTAGGCGCACATCCCACCACCCATGGTGGCCAAAGTTGGGGCTGATTTAAAAATTATTTAGAGATCCATTAAAAAGGTTAAAAATATCTTAAAAATCAATAAAATTCCCCCAAATTCGAGACATAGAAATTTAGTTTTTTAATCAGCAAGATTAATCAAGAAATTGAAGAGAGAAGACATCTTAACCTAGCTAGTTGAGAGAAACGATAATGACACTTTCTTGGCAATGTTTGAGATCGATCTTGGAGTTCAAGATTTCAGATTTGGGGCTAATTTAGTTGAGAAAAAATGGTATAATTATAGTAGAGGATATGGTGCACAATATTGATGCAAAAAGAAGGGGAAAAAGATGGTAAAATAGGAGGTGTGGGCAACGACAACAATAGAGGAAATGAAAAGAATTAAAATCAAAGAGAGGGAGAGTAGGAGAGGAACGACTTGGGAAATGAGGAGGAGGATTAAAATCTAATTATTTGTAAAAAAAATAATACTTATACCTACGTGTACTGGGCTTGGATGACACACACATTAAAACAAGGGGTTTTTGTCAAAAAATTAAATTATTTGCACGAGAAGGGAATTGAACTTGGGACTTCATATTAAATTCCATACTACTTAAGTAATTCCATATTTTTGAATAACCACACAGTCTAATTAAGTTAAATTTTGTGATGTTACAGCTTTACCCTCCTTAAAAGAAATTTCGTCCTCTACATTACATGATTAAAAAAGATGAGGATACTGAAGCCGAGTCCAATCCTCTGGCTTCTAAGTAGCCTCTTTGACGCCATTATTTCTCCAAAGCATTTTAACTAACATAATTTTCTTTTTCCTTAGCACTTAGATTTCACGATCTAATATCCCAACTAGTTCCTTCTCAAATGTAAAATTCGGCCTAACCCCAATCTCCTTAACTGGTACGACATGCGATGGATCCGATTGGTACCGTTTTAATAAAGATGGATGAAATGCATCGTGAATACGATCTAACTCAGGTGGCAACTCGAGTTGGTAAGCACAGGACCAATCATTTTAAGCATTTGATAGGGACCAATTAATATAGGGCTTAACTTTCCCTTTTGACCAAACCAAAAATTTCTTCCATTGAGAGACTTTAAGGAAAATCAAATCCCCCACGTTGAACTCAATGTCCTTGCGCTTCAAATCGACATACGACTTCTTTTTATTAGAAGTTGCCTTCAATTATCCAAATTTTATCATCAGTTTCAGTAACCAATTCTAGACCAATCAACTTCCTTTCACCCACTTGAGTCCAGCATTAAGGTGAGTGACACTTACGACCATAAAGTGCTTCGTAAGATGCCATCTTGATACTTGACTGAAAACTATTATTATAGGAAAATTTTGCCATCAGTAAATGCTCCTCTCAACTACCTTGGAAGTCGGTTACACTACTGCTCAACATATCTTCCAATACTGAATGACCCTTTCTGATTGATCATTGGATTATTGATGAAAAGCAGTATTGAAATCTAACCGAGTACCCAATGCCTCGTGCAACTTCCTCCAGAACCAAGACGTGAATCTGAGATCACAATCTAAAATAATTGACACTAGAACTCCATGCAATCTCATTATCTCAGATACATAAAGCTTAGCTAGCTTCTGTAGAGACTAATCGGTGCGTATAGGAACAAAATGGGTGGACTTTGCCAATCTATCTACCGTAACCCAAATCAAATCTTTCTTAGTAGGTGTCAAGGGCCACCCACTAATGAATTCCATTGTCACTTTATCTGTGACAGCCCTAAATTGACCCTAGTCGGGAAGTGGTTTCGGGACCACAAAACCGAGTTAAGAAAATAATTAAAAGTTATATTCTGTGTTTATGAAGTGAGTAAATGCATGTGTGAAAGTTTCATGCATTAATTTGATCATCTTTATGTGAATCTTTTTTTATATGGACTTATATGAAACTTTGTTGGAAAGTGAGAGGCTAATTTACAATGGTCTAATAGTACATGCATTGAAAGGAGGGGTTTTGCATGTCAATTTACCCATGATAAACATGGTGGCCGGCCAAGGAAGGAATATGCTCCACTAATTCAAAAATTAAAATAATTTTGTATTAACAAAGGATTTAATAATTGATATTAAAGGAATTATAGTATGGAAGGAAATAATATAATGAGAAGTGGGAGGAGAAACCAAAGTGACTCATCCTTACTCCTCCATTGCCGAAACTAGAAGAAAGAAAGAAGAAAAACTCTTGTTGAATTTCGGCTAAGGTGTTTTGATACAAAAAGGTATGTTTTATGCCACTCTTGAAAATGTATGCATAATTTGGAGGTTTGGTTTAAAAGCTACTTGAATCTTGGATTGAAGTTAGGTTATTATGAGGGTTGAATTTCGGCCTAGGAGCTTAAAATTTTTAGTAGAAGTTTTGATGACATTAGATGGATAGTTAGGTTGGATGTGTTAAATTGTTAAGTGTTCTAGCTTGAAAGTTAAGGTTAATATGGCTTATGGGATTGCCGAATCTAGTTTAGAGAGAAAGAAAAATATATGTATTCGGATGTGCTTCAAGGAATGACATTAGGGTAGCTAGAGTCTAAGAACTTTCGGTCAAGGACTATTGTGTGAGCAAATTCGGTATAGAGGTTTAATTGTTAAGTGCATTGTGTTCAATGTTTAAAGAATGGGTAGTAGCTAATTAAAGTTAAGAAGGCTGGAATTTCTTTTAAGGGAGGTGTGACCTTAACATGAACAAAATAGAATCAGCCTTAAGCTTGACTAAATGGTTCGGTTATTATTAGTTTAGAAGAAACCTATATGAAATGGTTGATATATGGTGAATTGGTAGTACTCTACTTGGGACAGCAGTAGTAAGGTGATTTTCGAAAATCGCCATAATTTGTAGGAGTTGAATTAGAAGCTGAGTGAATTATGTCATTAAAGCTTCAAGGGTCTATTTTCTTACAAAAGAAACTATAGAAACAAAGGAGTTACCGATCTAGAGATATTTGAAGTATTATGGGGCTGAGTCAAAATGACTGGCGGATTCCCTGTTCTGTTTTTAGAAAATCATTATAAATTGTACAAAAATGATTATAAGATAAAATTTATATGCTTAGACTCCTTAATGAGTCTAGTTTCAAATGAGATTAAATACAACACACTTGGAATTCTGTAAAGTGAGAAATTGGATTCGTAGTGAAGAGTGGTCAGAATAGTCAAACAGTGAAATAGGGGAAACTTTAAGAAAAATCTGGTATTGATTGGCCAAGCCTAAAATTCTGAAAATTTTATGGATGGAAGATATACGAGTCTATATTCAGGGAAAATTAACGGCAAGTGATTTGGAGTTTAGTAGCTCCAGTTATAAGTAATTTAGTAACTACTGCTCAGGAAAACAGCTCGTAGTGAATATGAGATTTTGTTGTAAACATTAATGAAAGTTTGCCGATGAATTATTTATTGATTAATATAAAGCTTGCTATAATCTATGTGTGTGAAAGTCGGATCAATATATATAATATTATTCGGAAAGTAATATTTGAATAGTCGATTAATGACTATTTTAAATTTTGTTGAACTTAAGCTCAAGAGCAAAGGGGAACTAGATCCGATAAAGGGAAGGAAAAAGTAATTGAATAGCCGTTGAAGTCGTTCGACGACATTTGAGGTAAGTCTTCGAGTAATGACCCTACTTGAATTATATTGAAATGATTAGTCATATTATGACGGATAGTCGAATGTGCATAGAGACTATGTTATAAAGCCAATTGAAATTATGCTCTTTGTGTGTGGCTATTGAGCCGAAATTTGAAAGATTTAATAAATGTTTTGTGTTTGAGCCTTAGTAACGAAGAAATGATATGGATGTGTTATGATTATTGATATATGTGTGCATGAGCATTGGAATATATCCGGGCTATGACCCGAAGGCAATTATGCGAGTTGATATATCCGGGCTAGGACCCGAAGGCAATTATGCGAGTTGATATATCCGGGCTAAGACCCGAAGGCAATTATGCGAGTTGATATATCCGGGCTAAGACCCGAAGGCAATTATGCGAGTTGATATATCCGGGCTATGACCCGAAGGCAATTATGCGAGATGATATATCCGGGCTAAAACCCGAAGGCAATTATGCGAGATGATATATCCGGGCTAAGACCCGAAGGCAATTATGCGAGTTGATATGTTCGGGCTAAGACCCGAAGGCAAATGTGTTTGCGGTTGCATTCGGTTAAATACCGAAGAAACTTGGGTTGAATGTGAGCATTTTGTGCTGTAACTAATTTAATAATTATGCTTGACCAACCCGAATGATAAGGTATGTTTGCATGTGCATTGGAAAGTCGGTTTGTTTTAAATGGTATTCGTGCGATCGGCTAACGAATTCTCGGCTTTTATAAAGGTTGATACCTTGTGTACCTATGTGGGTGAAGTGTGAAGTAAGTATGGGTATGAGAATGTGTGTTAATAAAGTGATTTAGTTAACTATGTGAATGTAATACTGTAGTCAAAGCCGATTTCATTACTTGAGACTTACTAAGCTTTAAATGCTTACCCGGTTGCTTTGGCTCTCTGTTTTATAGATTTTGCTCGTTAGCTATCGGATTCGGGATCAGCGAAGTCGAAGTCATCTACACTATCAAGCTCTTTGGTACTCTTTTAGTTGAACTCTGGATATGGCATGTATAGGACTACCCCCTATTGTTTAAGTTCTTTTGTGATGTATGTGTGTAAAGCCATGCGAAAATGGCTTGTAAAAGTGGAGTATGGCATTAGACCATTTGTGTGTATGTATGTATATATATGGTTTCATGATGTGACTATGGTTTGAAATGGAAGTGTTGGGCTAATGATCAGCCATTGGAATGGCTAAATATGATCACATGTGGACCTATGTAGGGCAAAATCCTAGTTGGTCCATGGTGACCACAAAATAGGTAAAGTTTATCTTGAAAACAGATTTTGACAGCAACAGTGGTGTAGAATTGAAAAATCACATAAATTCGTAGGAGTGGAATTAAATAGTGAATAAATTATGTAATCAAACCTTGATGAATCTACTTTCATATGGAAGTAACGAAACAATTATAGGAACAGTACAGAAAGAGATATTCCGGTTCTTGTGGAACAGGGCCAGAACAGTTTCTGGATTCACTGTTCCGCCTTTGGAAATTCACTATAAATTGACCAGAGATAATTAGGGGTCATACCATATATGTATGGATTCCTCTCTGAGTCTAGTTTCCATAGAAACAAACGGCATCAGTATTGAAGCTCTGTGCAGAGAGATATCCCAGTCGTAATGGGAAAAGGTCAGTGTAGTCGACCCCTGTAACATGGGAGACTTTGACTAATAAACTGTACTAGTTGGCCCAACCAAAAATTCTAGAAAAAAATCCATAGGTGGGGACATGAGTCTAGCTTCAGGGAAAAATCACAAAACTGATTTTTGAGTTGTGAAACTCAAGATATGATTTTTGAAGCGACTAGTACTCAGACTGGGCAGTGTCTGGAAAAATTTTTTTTTTTTCAAAGTTTGTTAACATCTCGTGTCCGACTCCGGTGTCGGTCTCGGGTTCGGGGTGTTACAATTTAGTGGTATCAGAGCTACGGTTTAGTCGATTCTAGGACTACCGTAATGTGTTGGGGTCTAGCTATACATGCCATTTTATGTGATTAATTGATAGTGTGGTGATTTCTGACATTTGCAAATGTGTTTATTTATAGTAATGGATCCCGATCCCAACCGAGCGGTAGCTGATGATCTTGAGAGTGTAGCGCCTGCTCCCGCACAAGGGACAGCGCCGGTGGACTCTCAACCTAATGCGAGTAACCCGAACGATGAAGCTAGACAAGCTTTCTATAGCGTGATGAATGATTGGTTCAACCAATACATTCGAACTAATACGGCTGTTCCACAACCCCCATTCCCGACAAACACCACCCCCGCACCTACAATACCTCCGGTAACTGACCAAATAAGGTCAAATAAGCCCCCAGTTGACCGAATCCGAAAACATGGGGCTACTGAATTTAAAGCTACGGATAGCGACGATGCCGAGCAAGCTGAATTCTGGTTGGACAACACTATCCGGGTACTAGATGAGCTATCTTGTACACCCGATGAATGCCTAAAGTGTGCTATCTCCTTGCTACGTGATTCTGCCTACTATTGGTGGAGTACTCTGACTTCTGTTGTGCCCCGGGAGCAAGTAACTTGGGAGTTTTTCCAAACTGAGTTTCGGAAAAAGTATATCAGTCAGAGATTTGTTGATCAAAAACGGAAGGAATTTCTCGAGCTTAAGCAAGGTTCTATGTCAGTTACTGATTACGAGCGAAAATTTGTTAGACTTAGTAGATACGCTCGGGAATGTGTTTCGTCCGAGGCTGTTATGTGTAAACGCTTCGAAGATGGGCTGAATGAAGATATAAAAATGTTCGTTGGCATTCTTGAGATACGAGAGTTCGTAGTACTTGTCGAGCGAGCTTGTAAAGCCGAAGAGCTTAGAAAGGAAAAACAAAAAGTTGATGTGGGAACCGGGGAGTTTCGTAAAAGATTCTCGGGAAAGTCTCATCAACAGGCATCGAAGAAATTTCGAGATGATGTGGGCCGGTCTAAAAGCACTTCGGGCCTTTTTAGACGAGATCGTGATCGACCCCCTGTGGGTACACGAGGCACTTCAGTCGCCAGTGTTGGGAATGAACGTCGAGGCCGAACGGAATGTCGACATTGCGGTAAATGGCATTTGGGGAGTTGTAGATTCCATGACCGCTCCTGTTACAAGTGTGGATCAGTGGACCACTTCATTAAAGATTGCCCGAGGCTGTCTGAACAGAATGTAAATCAGAGTGGGAGACCGGGGGCTACCACTGCTCGAGGTAGATCATCTAGAAATATGGGCAATGCTAGTGGTGGTCAGAGAGGATCTAGAGATGCTACGACCGGATCCGAGGCTCGTGCACCTGCTAGAGCATATGCTATACGTGCCCGCGAGGATGCTTCATCGCCTGATGTTATTACCGGTACTTTTACTCTCTTTGATACTAACGTAATTGCTTTGATTGACCCCGGTTCTACTCATTCTTACATATGTGAAACCTTAGCATCCAGTAAGACTTTACCCATTGAGTCTACTGAGTTTGTAATTCGGGTGTCAAATCCCTTGGGTCGTTACGTGCTTGTCGACAAAGTGTGTAAGAAATGTCCCCTAGCAATTCGAGGTTCCTGTTTTCCAGCGGACTTGATGCTTTTGCCGTTTGATGAATTTGATGTTATCCTTGGGTTGGATTGGTTGACCGTGCATGATGCGGTTGTGAATTGCAAGAGCAAGACTATTGATTTGAGGTGCGCAAATAACGAAGTAGTCCGAATTGAGTCCGCGGACTTGGAGGGGATACCAGCTGTAATATCAGCAATGTTGGCACAGAAATATGTGAGAAAAGGGTGCGAAGCATACCTTGCATATGTGCTTGATGACAAAGAATTAGAAAAGAAACCCGAATCTGTGCCGGTGGTTTGTGAATACCCGGATGTTTTTCCTGAAGAATTGCCGGGTTTACCACCTGTTCGGGAGATAGAGTTTGGTATTGAGCTTATACCTGGGACTACGCCGATTTCGATAGCTCCGTATCGTATGGCACCAACTGAGTTAAAAGAGTTGAAAGCTCAGCTGCAAGAATTGACAGATAGAGGTTTCGCTCGGCCAAGTTTCTCACCTTGGGGTGCACCCGTATTGTTCGTGAAAAAGAAGGACGGAACCATGAGGTTGTGCATTGACTATCGTCAACTGAATAAAGTGACGATAAAGAATAAATACCCACTACCACGTATCGATGATTTGTTTGATCAACTAAAGGGGGCCTCAGTGTTCTCAAAAATAGATTTGAGATCGGGTTATTATCAGTTGCGGATTCGAGATTCAGACGTACCCAAAACTGCTTTCAGAACGAGGTACGGTCACTACGAATTCTTAGTGATGCCGTTTGGGCTCACTAATGCCCCGGCAGTATTTATGGATTTGATGAATCGGATCTTCAGACCATATTTGGATCGGTTCGTAGTTGTGTTCATTGATGACATCTTGGTCTATTCAAGAGATGAGACCGAACATGCTGAGCACCTGAGACTAGTGTTGCAAATTTTACGGGATAGGCAGTTATATGCTAAGTTCAGTAAGTGTGAGTTCTGGTTAAGAGAGGTTAGCTTCTTGGGTCATGTGGTATCCGCGTCGGGTATTCGAGTTGACCCGAACAAAATTTCAGCCATACTTGACTGGAAACCTCCGAGAAATGTTACTGAAGTTCGGAGCTTTTTGGGGCTCGCCGGTTATTACCGACGATTTGTGAAAGGTTTCTCGATGATAGCCACACCAATGACGAAGCTACTTCAAAAGGATGTTAAGTTCGAGTGGACGGAGAAATGTCAGAAAAGTTTCGACCAACTGAAAACTCATTTGACTGAAGCTCCAATTTTGGTGCAACCCGAATCGGGTAAAGAGTTTGTCATCTATAGTGACGCATCCCTACTTGGGTTGGGTTGCGTATTGATGCAAGAAGGTCGAGTCGTGGCCTATGCGTCGAGACAATTGAAGCCACACGAGAGGAATTATCCGACCCATGACCTCGAACTAGCTGCCATCGTATTTGCTTTAAAAATATGGCGACATTATCTGTTTGGTGAGAAGTGCCATGTATTTTCGAACCACAAAAGTCTCAAATATTTGATGACTCAACGAGACTTGAATCTGCGACAAAGACGTTGGCTTGAGTTGTTGAAAGATTACGAGCTTGTCATTGATTACCACCCGGGAAAGGCTAACGTGGTTGCGGACGCCTTAAGCCGGAAGTCATTGTTTGCTTTGAGAGCGATGAACGTGCATTTGTCTGTTCTACCAGACAATGTGTTAGTAGCTGAATTAAAAGCTAAACCATTATTGACTCACCAAATTCGTGAAGCTCAGAAAGTCGATGATGAATTGGTTGCAAAACGGGCTGAGTGTTTTCCGAACGAGGGATCAGAGTTTCAAATTGACGGCGATAATTGTTTGAGGTTCAGAAATCAGTTGTGTGTTCCAAGGAATTCGGAACTCATTTCGATGATTCTGAACGAAGCCCATTGTAGCCGAATGTCAATTCACCCGGGGAGTACGAAAATGTACAACGATTTGAAACGTCAATTTTGGTGGCATGGTATGAAACGGGACATCTCCGACTTTGTTTCGAGATGTTTAATATGTCAACAAGTGAAAGCGGAACATCAAGTGCCTTCAGGATTACTCCAGCCGATCATGATACCCGAGTGGAAATGGGATCGAGTCACAATGGACTTTGTGTCCGGACTGCCCTTGTCAGCAAGTAAGAAGGATGCGATATGGGTTGTTGTCGATAGACTAACTAAGTCGGCTCACTTTATCCCCGTGCGTACGGATTTTTCATTAGATAAACTAGCTGAATTGTATGTTTCTCAGATTGTGAGATTACACGGGGTACCGATTTCTATTGTGTCGGATAGAGATCCGAGATTCACCTCGCGATTTTGGAAGAAATTGCAAGAAGCTTTGGGTACCAAGCTGCATTTTAGCACCGCTTTTCATCCACAAACAGATGGTCAATCCGAGCGGATAATTCAGATACTTGAGGATATGTTGAGATGTTGCATCCTCGAGTTCAGTAGTTCATGGGAACGGTATTTACCTTTGATTGAATTCGCTTACAACAATAGTTTTCAATCAAGTATTAAGATGGCACCTTACGAGGCTTTGTACGGTCGTAAATGCCGTACACCATTGTTTTGGACCGAGCTCGGTGAAAGCAAAATTTTCGGAGTTGATTTGATTAGAGATGCGGAACAGAAAGTAAAGGTAATCCGTGAAAGTCTGAAGATAGCCACGGATCGTCAGAAGTCGTACGCAGATTTGAAACGAAAAGACATCGAGTATCAGGTGGGAGACAAAGTGTTCCTTAAGGTTTCACCTTGGAAAAAGATACTCAGGTTTGGCCGTAAGGGCAAGTTGAGCCCAAGATTCATTGGGCCGTATGAAATATCCGAAAGAATTGGTCCAGTGGCATATAGATTGATTTTACCCCCTGAACTTGAAAGGATTCACAATGTTTTTCATGTTTCGATGCTTCGACGTTATAGATCCGATCCGTCACATGTGATTAATCCCTCGGAAGTTGAAATTCGATCTGACTTGAGTTATGAAGAAGAACCAATTCGCATCCTAGCTCGTGAAGTGAAAGAGTTGCGAAACAGAAGGGTTCCGTTAGTTAAGGTGTTATGGCTCAAACACGGGATCGAGGAAGCTACTTGGGAAACTGAGAGCTCGATGAAAGAACGATACCCAAACCTATTCACCGGTGAGTTTTTCGGGGACGAAAATTTCTTAAGTGGGGGAGAGTTGTGACAGCCCTAAATTGACCCTAGTCGGGAAGTGGTTTCGGGACCACAAAACCGAGTTAAGAAAATAATTAAAAGTTATATTCTGTGTTTATGAAGTGAGTAAATGCATGTGTGAAAGTTTCATGCATTAATTTGATCATCTTTATGTGAATCTTTTTTTATATGGACTTATATGAAACTTTGTTGGAAAGTGAGAGGCTAATTTACAATGGTCTAATAGTACATGCATTGAAAGGAGGGGTTTTGCATGTCAATTTACCCATGATAAACATGGTGGCCGGCCAAGGAAGGAATATGCTCCACTAATTCAAAAATTAAAATAATTTTGTATTAACAAAGGATTTAATAATTGATATTAAAGGAATTATAGTATGGAAGGAAATAATATAATGAGAAGTGGGAGGAGAAACCAAAGTGACTCATCCTTACTCCTCCATTGCCGAAACTAGAAGAAAGAAAGAAGAAAAACTCTTGTTGAATTTCGGCTAAGGTGTTTTGATACAAAAAGGTATGTTTTATGCCACTCTTGAAAATGTATGCATAATTTGGAGGTTTGGTTTAAAAGCTACTTGAATCTTGGATTGAAGTTAGGTTATTATGAGGGTTGAATTTCGGCCTAGGAGCTTAAAATTTTTAGTAGAAGTTTTGATGACATTAGATGGATAGTTAGGTTGGATGTGTTAAATTGTTAAGTGTTCTAGCTTGAAAGTTAAGGTTAATATGGCTTATGGGATTGCCGAATCTAGTTTAGAGAGAAAGAAAAATATATGTATTCGGATGTGCTTCAAGGAATGACATTAGGGTAGCTAGAGTCTAAGAACTTTCGGTCAAGGACTATTGTGTGAGCAAATTCGGTATAGAGGTTTAATTGTTAAGTGCATTGTGTTCAATGTTTAAAGAATGGGTAGTAGCTAATTAAAGTTAAGAAGGCTGGAATTTCTTTTAAGGGAGGTGTGACCTTAACATGAACAAAATAGAATCAGCCTTAAGCTTGACTAAATGGTTCGGTTATTATTAGTTTAGAAGAAACCTATATGAAATGGTTGATATATGGTGAATTGGTAGTACTCTACTTGGGACAGCAGTAGTAAGGTGATTTTCGAAAATCGCCATAATTTGTAGGAGTTGAATTAGAAGCTGAGTGAATTATGTCATTAAAGCTTCAAGGGTCTATTTTCTTACAAAAGAAACTATAGAAACAAAGGAGTTACCGATCTAGAGATATTTGAAGTATTATGGGGCTGAGTCAAAATGACTGCCGGATTCCCTGTTCTGTTTTTAGAAAATCATTATAAATTGTACAAAAATGATTATAAGATAAAATTTATATGCTTAGACTCCTTAATGAGTCTAGTTTCAAATGAGATTAAATACAACACACTTGGAATTCTGTAAAGTGAGAAATTGGATTCGTAGTGAAGAGTGGTCAGAATAGTCAAACAGTAAAATAGGGGAAACTTTAAGAAAAATCTGGTATTGATTGGCCAAGCCTAAAATTCTGAAAATTTTATGGATGGAAGATATACGAGTCTATATTCAGGGAAAATTAACGGCAAGTGATTTGGAGTTTAGTAGCTCCAGTTATAAGTAATTTAGTAACTACTGCTCAGGAAAACAGCTCGTAGTGAATATGAGATTTTGTTGTAAACATTAATGAAAGTTTGCCGATGAATTATTTATTGATTAATATAAAGCTTGCTATAATCTATGTGTGTGAAAGTCGGATCAATATATATAATATTATTCGGAAAGTAATATTTGAATAGTCGATTAATGACTATTTTAAATTTTGTTGAACTTAAGCTCAAGAGCAAAGGGGAACTAGATCCGATAAAGGGAAGGAAAAAGTAATTGAATAGCCGTTGAAGTCGTTCGACGACATTTGAGGTAAGTCTTCGAGTAATGACCCTACTTGAATTATATTGAAATGATTAGTCATATTATGACGGATAGTCGAATGTGCATAGAGACTATGTTATAAAGCCAATTGAAATTATGCTCTTTGTGTGTGGCTATTGAGCCGAAATTTGAAAGATTTAATAAATGTTTTGTGTTTGAGCCTTAGTAACGAAGAAATGATATGGATGTGTTATGATTATTGATATATGTGTGCATGAGCATTGGAATATATCCGGGCTATGACCCGAAGGCAATTATGCGAGTTGATATATCCGGGCTAGGACCCGAAGGCAATTATGCGAGTTGATATATCCGGGCTAAGACCCGAAGGCAATTATGCGAGTTGATATATCCGGGCTAAGACCCGAAGGCAATTATGCGAGTTGATATATCCGGGCTATGACCCGAAGGCAATTATGCGAGATGATATATCCGGGCTAAAACCCGAAGGCAATTATGCGAGATGATATATCCGGGCTAAGACCCGAAGGCAATTATGCGAGTTGATATGTTCGGGCTAAGACCCGAAGGCAAATGTGTTTGCGGTTGCATTCGGTTAAATACCGAAGAAACTTGGGTTGAATGTGAGCATTTTGTGCTGTAACTAATTTAATAATTATGCTTGACCAACCCGAATGATAAGGTATGTTTGCATGTGCATTGGAAAGTCGGTTTGTTTTAAATGGTATTCGTGCGATCGGCTAACGAATTCTCGGCTTTTATAAAGGTTGATACCTTGTGTACCTATGTGGGTGAAGTGTGAAGTAAGTATGGGTATGAGAATGTGTGTTAATAAAGTGATTTAGTTAACTATGTGAATGTAATACTGTAGTCAAAGCCGATTTCATTACTTGAGACTTACTAAGCTTTAAATGCTTACCCGGTTGCTTTGGCTCTCTGTTTTATAGATTTTGCTCGTTAGCTATCGGATTCGGGATCAGCGAAGTCGAAGTCATCTACACTATCAAGCTCTTTGGTACTCTTTTAGTTGAACTCTGGATATGGCATGTATAGGACTACCCCCTATTGTTTAAGTTCTTTTGTGATGTATGTGTGTAAAGCCATGCGAAAATGGCTTGTAAAAGTGGAGTATGGCATTAGACCATTTGTGTGTATGTATGTATATATATGGTTTCATGATGTGACTATGGTTTGAAATGGAAGTGTTGGGCTAATGATCAGCCATTGGAATGGCTAAATATGATCACATGTGGACCTATGTAGGGCAAAATCCTAGTTGGTCCATGGTGACCACAAAATAGGTAAAGTTTATCTTGAAAACAGATTTTGACAGCAACAGTGGTGTAGAATTGAAAAATCACATAAATTCGTAGGAGTGGAATTAAATAGTGAATAAATTATGTAATCAAACCTTGATGAATCTACTTTCATATGGAAGTAACGAAACAATTATAGGAACAGTACAGAAAGAGATATTCCGGTTCTTGTGGAACAGGGCCAGAACAGTTTCTGGATTCACTGTTCCGCCTTTGGAAATTCACTATAAATTGACCAGAGATAATTAGGGGTCATACCATATATGTATGGATTCCTCTCTGAGTCTAGTTTCCATAGAAACAAACGGCATCAGTATTGAAGCTCTGTGCAGAGAGATATCCCAGTCGTAATGGGAAAAGGTCAGTGTAGTCGACCCCTGTAACATGGGAGACTTTGACTAATAAACTGTACTAGTTGGCCCAACCAAAAATTCTAGAAAAAAATCCATAGGTGGGGACATGAGTCTAGCTTCAGGGAAAAATCACAAAACTGATTTTTGAGTTGTGAAACTCAAGATATGATTTTTGAAGCGACTAGTACTCAGACTGGGCAGTGTCTGGAAAAATTTTTTTTTTTTCAAAGTTTGTTAACATCTCGTGTCCGACTCCGGTGTCGGTCTCGGGTTCGGGGTGTTACATTATCCCACTTCCACTATGGAACCCGAATTGGTTGAAGCAACCCTGGTGAAAAATGGTGCTCAACTTTAACTTGTTGGCAAGTCAAACATTTAGATACAAATTTGGTCACTTCACGTTTAAGACCCAGGTACCAATACACTTCCCTCAAGTCTCGATTCATTTTTGTACTACCAGGATGCATAGCATAAGGAATGCTATGTGCTTCCTAAAGTATGAAATGTCTGAAATTCTTATCATTAGGCACACAACACCTCCCTCTAAAGCACAAAATTCTTTCGAAACTCACCCCAAAGTCCTTAGTTGATCCATCTTCAACCTGTTGAAACTTAGGTGTTAGAGTTTCACCCAAACTCTGCTTATCTTTGATTCCCTAAACCCAAATAGGCTTTATTTGCAATTCAGCCAAGATACCTTCATCATCAAAGAGACTTAAGCGAGCGAACACAGCCCTCAAATCAGACATTCCCTTTTTGCTTAAGGAATCGGCCACCAAATTGGCATTTCTAGGATGATACTTGATCGTACAGTTATAATCCTTTAACAACACAATTCATTTTCATTAACTCAAATTAAGTTCCTTCTAGGTAAAGGAGATATTTGGGGCTCTTATGGTTGGTGTAAATAATACACTTCTCACAATACAACTAGTTTATCCAAATTTTGAGAGCAAAAACAACAGTTACCAACTCCAAATCATGAGTGGAATAATTACATAACTAACCTGTTTCGAGGTATAGGCTACAACTTTACCATCCTGTATTAAAACACAACCAAGCCCAACAAGCGAAACATCGCTATACGTAACATATTCCTTACCAGACTCTGGTTGAATTAAGATAGGAGCATCTGTCAACACGAATTTCAACTTTTCAAAACTGGGTTGTTGTTCGTTTCCCCACTTAAAAGAAGCATTCTTCCTTAACAACTTAGTCAATGGGGCTGCTATCAAGAAAAAACCCTCAACAAACCTTCAATAATATCCGGCAAGACCTAGAAAACACCAAATTTCTGAGACATTCCTTAGTTGCCTCCAATCTAAGATAGCTTCAACCTTTTTCGGATCTACACAAATACCCTCAGTCGATACCACGTGACCCAAAAAAATCAATTTCGTCAACCAGAATTCACACTTACTAAGTTTAGCAAAAAGTTACTTTTCACAAAGTATCCGTAAGACCACTCTCAAATGTTCATCATGTTTAGTTTATGTCTTAGAATACACAAGGATGCCGTCTATAAAAACTGCAATGAATTGATCAAGAGAAGGCTGAAAGACACGATTCATAAGATCCATAAAGGTCGCTGGTGCATTAGTCAACCCAAAAGGCATGACAAGAAACTCGTAATGTCCATACCGAGTCCTAAAAGTATTTTTGTGAATATCGATTTCTTTTACCTTGAGTTGATAATACCTAGATCTCAAGTCAATTTTGGAAAAGACAGTTGTACCTTTGAACTGATCAAATAGGTCGTCAGTCCTTAGTAATCAATGCATAACCATAAGGTACCATCTTTCTTTTTCACAAATAAAACCGAAGCGCCCCATGGCGAAATATTGGGCCTAGTAAATCCTCTATCCAACAGTCCTTGCAGTTGCACCTTCAACTCCTTAAGTTCATTAGGTGCCATGTGATAAGGAGCGATGGACATTGGTGCCATCCTTAGCAACAATTCAATACCATATTCCACTTCTCAATCCAGAGGTAACCTCGACAATTCGTTGGGAAAAACATCAGGTAATTACCTTACTGTACGAATGCTATCAATTGAATGATCAATTGTGCTTACATTCGGACATAATCCAGAAATGCTTCACATCCCTTTCACACCATCTTTTCTGCTACCATAGCAGAAATCACATTGGACAAATAATTCTGACATTCTCCAACCAAAACAATTTCTTTCCCAGTCTTAGTCAGTAAAGTCACCCTTTTCAGTGCACAATCCAATCGAACTTGATGCTCAACCAGCTAGTCCATCCCTAAAATTAGGTCAAACTCATTAAAAGGAAGCTCCATCAAATCAGTGATAAACACCTCTCTTTGAACCTCTAAAAGACATCTTTTATAAATTTTATTTACAATTATGGAAGGCCCTAATGGACTAACTACAATTACAGTGTTTTCAGTTCTCTCTACCCCAACCCCCAATTTTACAACCACATTACAAGCAATATACAAATGAGTAGATCATATATCATTTAAACTAGGGTAAGGTACTGAGTAAATAGTGAAGGTACCTACAATGATGCCGATCATATTTCTGTCCTCTCAACGTCTAGATACATAAACCAAGTAGCTTGCCTAGCCTCAGCCCAATTCACACCCTGAGCTGGTGCTATCTAACATTGATTACCACTCACATTCTTGTTCTAATTATAGCTCCTCTGAGCACCTTGATTACCCCTTTGATTTTTTTCCCTAACTCGGCCCTGAGTCTAGGCTAGAGCTTGCACCTGATCCTGTTGACGAGGACAATCTCTAACCTTATACTCCATCCAGCCACAAACCAAACAAGCACCCATTCTTCTCTAACATTCACCCAGATGGCGCCACTGACAATGCTGGCAAACCAAAATTTGCCCTTCACTAGGGTCCACTACTTCCCTATTCTGCGATGGTCTAACCTCTCTAACCCACTTAACAAGTCACAGGTTTGGGCCAGTAGGGCTCATTTCTCTTTTGGGTTGATCCCTCTATTTCCCTTTCTTCTCGCACTCCATGCGCTTAATCTCCTCAATAATTTTGGTCTTCTCAAACAAATCCTCATACAAGCACTCTTGGTGTGGAGTTACTTGAACCTTGGGGTCATACCTAAGACCCTCCTGAAAACAGAAACTCTTTTCCTGCTCAGACGCCACCATACTAGGTGTATAGCGGCTCAACCTTAGAAATTCAGCTTCATACTCAGAAACAGTCTTATCTCCCTATTTAAGTTCAATAAATTCCCACTGTCAAGCCTCTACATAATGAGGTCCCACAAAATTACCTTGAAAGGCCTCTTGAAAATAAGCCCAATCAATATGCTCTGGTAGAGTAACTTAACCATTGATTGCTGCCACTAATTTGTCTCATCCTTTAACAGAGACATGACACCCTTAAGTTTTTACTCAGGAGTGCAGTCCAAATCCTCCAAAACCTATTCAGTGGTTTCCATCTAGTACTTAACCATTTTAGGAGTAGTTCCAGCAATACCCTTGAACAATTCTGCCCCACTAGAGCGGAGCCTCTTAGCAATCGTCCCACGACTAACACCACCCATTGAAGCCCCAGCAACCCGATTCAAAGCCCATAAAATAGGATAATTTTCATCATAATCATCATTACCCCCATTTTTTATATTCTCACCCTTAGTAGTGGGTTCACTATTAACCTCATTTTGTTCATTATTTTGTTCTAGCCCTAATGACATAGCCGAATCAACCAGAGGCCTCAAAGGTTGCCCCCTACGAACCCTTTTACCATGAGTGATTATTCCACCTAATATAGTTGATTTGGGACATTTGGGTCAACACCTAATATAGTCACATACTGGAAAATCAGTAGCCAATATTGATTAAATTCAATTTTTAATCAATTCATAACCTTTTCCAAACAACTTTTCAAAAACAACAAACTAGTTAACAATTAATCGTACTTACGCTTCCCAATTTGTGAGATTTGAATAACCAATTGATCAAGAACGTTTTTCTCTAATTGACATGAGATTAAAGGCTAATTAGAAGGACTCAAGAACTCAATTTAATGCTAGAAAAACATGGGAAAGAACCAAGAAACAAAACCCCATTCTTACACCTAGACGCACGTACCACCACCAGTGATGGTCAAAATTGAGGCCGATTTAAAAACTATTTAAAGATCCATTATAAAGGTTGAAAAATATCATTAAAATAATTAAAATTCCCCCAAATTCCTGACCTAGAAATTTAGGTTTTTAATGTACAAGATTAATCAAGAAATTGAAGAGAGAAGACATCTTAACCTAGCTAGTTGAGAGAAACAACAGTGACACTTTCTTGGCAATGTTGAGATCGATCTTGAAGTTCAAGATTTTAGATTTAGGGCTGATTTAGTTGACAAAAAATTGCAGTGATGTAGTAAAGGAGATGGTTCACAATCTTGATGCAAAAAGAAGGAGAAAGAGATGGTAAAAGGGGAGATGTATGCGACGGCAACAATGGAGGAAGGGAAAAAAAATTAAAATCAAAGAGTGGAAGAGTAGGAGAGGAACGGCTAGGGAAATGAGGAGGAGGATTAAAGGCTAATTATTTGTAAAAAAATAATACTTATACCTTGAGTTACTAGGCTTGGACGTCACACACATTAAAACAAGGGGTTTTTGGCAAAAAAAATTAAATTATTTGCATAGGAAGGGAATTGAACTTGGGACCTAAAATTAAATTCCATGCCTTTACATTTAACCACTAATCACTTAACTAATTCCTTATTTTTGATATAAGCCCACATTCTAATTAAGCTAAATTTTGGAATGTTATACACATGGTCTCAAAGAGTTACATGGCCTAGCAACATGACCTTGTGACCCTAAGTTACACAGTTTGGTCACACGACCATGTCTCTTCACCACATGGGCTAAGACCTGTCACATAGCCTAGCCACATGACAGTGTGACCTCTATTTTCATTTTTTACCCTATTTTCATATTTTGATTCAATTTTATCCTTGGTTGTTTCTTAATCACTTTTAATGCTTTGTAAACTCGATTTAAGTCCCATTTTAGTTCAAATGACACGTTTATTTAATGGAATTATTGATGATTGATAGTACTAGAAAGAACATATGTTTTCTCCCTACTTATTGGTTAATTTATTCCCATTTAGTTAACCTTAGAACATATTTTATTATTTTTAGTTCAGCAATTTACATTTTATGATTCAGTGGATCTTGATTTATTTACCCTCAATTTTATCATATTTTTTGTGCTGATTCACTGCATGAGTAATTTTAGATTGTGCCCAGAATTACATCAAGAAACTCACATTTATCTACTATACTTGTATCGACAGTGTATGCTTGCACATTATTGCTGTGACGTTAAACAGCCGATCAAGTTTTTGGTGTCGTTGCTGGGGATGGCGTTTGTTTAATGTTTATTTTTGTTTTTGTGTGTTTACACTTTATTTCCTTATATAATATTTAGCATTTACTAACTCGTTTTTCTTGTTTCTATTTCTTCAACTTCAGTTTAGGTGTTTTATGACCCGAAGCAAGTTAGATTTTCTTGCCGATTTTGATCCAGAAATTGAAAGGACTGTTTGGAATAGACTTTGAGAACAAAGAAATATGACTCTACTAGGGAACAATGCAGCCATACCTTGATGCAACACAAAAATGTTAGTAACCCATTGTTGCCGCAAGATGCTCATATACAAAATAACACTATACGAGATTTTATAGTACCTGTCTTGGATGATTTACAACTGAAAGTTGTTAGGCCAGCAACCCAAGCTAGGAATTTTGAATTCAAGCTAGTAATGTTTCAAATGCTGAATTCGAGTTGACAATATGCTGGACTGCCACATAAAGATGCAAAAGAACATCTTAAATCCTTTTTATTGATCAGTGCTTCCTTTAGTCAACAAGGCGTTCCTGATGATGCCTTGAAGATGCAATTATTTCCTTATTCCTTATAGGGAAGATTCCTTACTTGGTTTTCTGGGCTCCCTATCGGATCAATTACTTCTTAGGATGCACTAGCAACACAGTTTCTTTTGCGATTTAACCTGCCAACAATGAATGCTCGTCTTCAAAATGATATTACTCTTATCATCAGTTGGATGATGAAAATTTTCACACCACATGGGAAGGTTATAAATCTTTACTTCAACGTTGTCCCATGCACAACATTCAACCAGAAACACAAATTGAGATTTTTTATAATGGGTTGAATTCACATACAAGGAATTTTGTCGATGAATCAACCAATGGACCTCTACTGGATTGTACTGATAATGATGTTGTGAGAATTCTTGAAAGAATTGCTCAGAATGATTATCAATACCCTATCTCCAAAGCTATACAAGAAAAAAATACTCTAGGAGTTATTGAATTGGATGCAATAATAGCATTAAGTGCTCAAGTTTCTTCTCTCACAAACATGATTAAAAATATGCAATAGACTAGTGGCATTGGACCTATAAATTTGCTCAGCAAGTTGATGTTCCTATTTTTTTGTTGTGAGATTTGTAGTGACTACCATAGCTATGAAGATTGTCTACAACATGTAGAGAATGTCTGTTATATTAGTAACATCCACAACAATTCTTATGGTAACTCTTACAACAACCCTACAAGCAACCAATAGTTTTGGGGAACTCAGAATGTTGGAAAAAATGCTGCGACATTCAGATATGGGAATACATCTACTCAGGGAAATTATAATCCAAGACAAGGGAATTATAATCAACAGCAGTAGAACTACAATCCGCACACTCAGATTTATCCAGAACAAGTCCAGACACATCTACACCATAATTTGATACAACAACAACATTCTGCAATAACGAATCAGCATGTTCAAGGACATCGACAGCAACCATACACTCAAGCTATTACTTCTAACCCGTTAGCAACTATTGAGGCGTTAATGCAAGAGCATATTACTCGAACGAAAGCTATCTTACAAGGGAATTCATCTTCCATTCGAGCATTAGCGGCACAATTAGGATAACTTGCTTCAAATCTGAATACTCAACCACCAGACTCATTACCTAGTGACACGAAAAATCTCAATCTAAAGGAGAAAGAACAATGTATAGCTATCACTCTTAAGAGTGGTAAACAAACTGGCGAACCATTCATAGACTCTACTATAGCACCTCAAGATACGGATGGAGTGATCACTGGTGAGAAGGTTAAATATGAAGAGTTGTCGATGAATCAGACAAAGAAGTTCCACAAATTGTCACTCATATGCCTAATGTTCGACCTTCAAAATTGTTGACACAATCAAAGGTGTCGGTGCAAGCAGATGTATCTCTACCTTTACGTTTTCCATAAAGATTCAAGAAGAATGAGCATGATAAGCAGTATCAGTAGTTCCTGGACACACTGAAGCAACTGAAAATCAGGATTCCTTTAGTATATGCCCTGGTACAAATTCTGAGTTATGGGAAATTTATGAAAGACCTCTTGTTTAAGAAGAAGAAACTCACTGATATTGAAACTATTGTACTCACAGAAGGCTATAATGCTATTTTGACAAACAAGTTGCCCCCTAAATTGAAAGGTCCTGGGAGCTTTACCATCCTATGCTCAATTGGAAATCATTATTTGGGCAAGGCTTTATGCGACTTGGGAGCTAGCATCAACCTAATGCTACTATCTACTTTCAGAAAGTTGGGAATTGGTCAGATAAAATCTACTGTAGTGACATTACAAATAGCCAATCGATTCTTGGCTCAACCTGAAGGGCAAATCAAAGATGTCTTAGTTCGTGTGGATAAATTTATTTTTCCAGCTAATTTTATCATACTTGATCGTGAGGTAGAAAAGAAGGTTCCCATAATATTGGGACGACCATTTTTAAACACCGGCCGAACTCTTATTAATGTTTACAAAGGTGAACTAACATGCGAGTTAATGATGAGCAAGTCACCTTTAGTGTTTTTTAATCTACTCAATGCAAGGACAAAGAAGAATCCCATACTGTCGATGTACTAGATGATCTAATTGAGGAAGAATTCAATGACCAAAGCATAGTACTTTCTGAAGAGTTTGCAGTGACATCTGATGTCGAGTCCTTAGACAATTGTGACAACATGGTTGAAGCTAATAATCTTGAACTCAAGCATAGATGGAAGATTGAATCCTTAGACCTAGCTAACAGAACAACCCCAATTTTCAAACCATCTATTGAAGAAGCTCCTACTCTGGAATTGAAACCGCTACCTCCTCATCTTAAATATGTATTTTTGGGTGATCACAACACTCTCCCAGTTATTGTCTCAACAACACTATATATAACTCAAGAAGAGAAATTGGTCTATATTCTCAAACAACATAAACGAGCTATTGCTTGGAATATTGCTGATATTTAAGGTATTAGTCCTTTTTTTTGCATGCACAAGATCAAGTTGGAAGATGAAGGCAATCAATCGATTGAACAACAAAGAACATTAAACGAAAAGATGAAGAAAGTTGTCAAGAAGGAAATCATAAAATGGCTTGATATTGGAATTATTTACCTGATTTCTAGTAGCAATAGTGTAAGTCCAGTGCAATGCGTACCCAAAAAGAGTGGCATCACTATGGTTCATAACAATAAGGACAAATTAATTCCTTCACACATTCCCATGGGATGGCGAGATTGTATGGATTATCGCAAATTGAATGCGGCCACAGAGAAGGATCACTTCCTACTTCCCACTTCTATTTGTATGGAAGTACACATGAATTCTTAGTTAACTGTTATCTTATGCAATCTTGCTTTTATTGTTTAACCTTGGGGTTTGAATGTTTCTTAACATGGAAGTGTAATTGCATTCACTGACACTAGAAAGTGTAGTGACAGTTTGAGCCAACAAGTATTACAACGAAAGTTGAGGGAGGATTAGAGGAATTTAGTCCACTTGTTCTTAATAGGGCCTTATTGCCATCATCAGAAGGTAGGGTTAATGTACATGTTTAAATATCGAATTAAATAGAGGAGTGATTTTGGTAAGATATACATTGATATTTATTGCCTCGACAATCAGCTATCTTTTTATACCTTGTGAGCACTTAGTATTCTACTGAAGATTCATGTTGGGGATCCCAGTTTATCATTATCGTATTTTATTTTATTGTTTTCAAGTTGTGCTCCGACAATTATCGTCACAATTTATCTCATTTCTATCTAGTTATTACAATTAAATTAATAGACAAAAAACAACCATCCCCGTGCGATTGATATCTGACAGACTCACATCTGTCTACTATACTTACAATGATAGTGTACACTTGCACATTATTGCTGTGATGCTAAACAGTCGATCATTTAAAAATTAATTGGATATTTAGTTATTGCACAATTTGTTGATTGTCACTTTGATGAAACAACATTCCCAACATTACGGGGATAGAAAATACATCTGGTAAAAGAAATTACATGGGATGAGTTATCATTATCTCAATTAGATCCTCGTATAAGTCAATATGAACAGAAGTTCAAAGGATCATACATTTGTAAAACATTGCCAATCAACTTTTAGATTCATTTACTGACCTAAAGAGAATTACAAAATCTCACATACCAACTAAAAATGCTACAATATGAAATGATGTCCCAATAGAGGAAACTATTAGTGCAAAAGAAAGTAATCCATGCTTGGAGTGTGGAAGACTAGTCAGTTCCAAAGATAAAAATCCTTGTAAAAGGAAAGGAGCAAATATTCAAAATGGTCGTTGTTTGGAGGCAAGAGCCCAAGAAGAGGCCAAAGATATTACTAATAAAAAAACCCATGAAGAGGTTCAGGTACATTAACAAAGAAATCTCGATAAGTTATGTTACTTTAGAAAAAAGATGGAACTGAAAAACATAGTTATCGACATCAATTTTGCTTATAATGTTACTACTGAAATAACAAAAGAAAATGAGGATCTTGAGCCTAAATCTGTTGAGAAATGTAGAAATAGAAAAGATTGGTCAAAATAGAAAGAGACAACTCAAACATAAATGAATTCATTTTATAAACTTGAGGTTTTTGGACTTGTAGTCAAAACACCTAAATATGTAAAGTTAGTAGGATATTAATGGGTATTTGTGAGAAAACAAAATGAGAAAAATGAAGTCATAAGATATAAAACACGACTTGTAGCACAAGGATTTTCTCAAAGGCCTGACATTGATTACGAAAAGACATATTCCCATGCGGTGGATGCAATCATGTTTAGATATCTTATTATTCTAGTAGTACATGAAAAACTTAACATGCATTTAATAGATGTTATTACAGCCTATTTGTATGGTACACTTGATAGTGAAATTATATGAAAATTCCTGAAGGATTTAAAATCCCAGAAGGATATAGAGTTTCTCGAGAAAATTGATCTATCAAATTAAATAAAAGCTTATATGGATTAAAACAATCTGGACATATGTCGTACAATTGTCTTAATGAATATTTGTTAAAAAATTTTATAAAAATGATCTAATTTGTCCACGTGTCTTTATAAAAAGGTCTAGATTAGATTTTGTAATGATTGTTGTTTATGTTGAAGGTCTAAATATTATTGGAACTCCTAAAGAGCTTTAAAAAGCAGTAAATTGTTTAAAGAAAGAATTTGAAATGAAAGAAATTGGAAAAACAAAGTTTTATCTTGGCCTGTAGATTGAGCATTTAAAAGATGGAACTTTTGTTCAACAATTAAATTACACGAAAAAGATCTTAAAGAAAATTTACCTGAATAAAGCACATCCATTGAATATCCTAATGGTTGCACGATCGTTAGATGTGAATAAAGATCAATTTTGTCCTTGCAAGAATGATGAAGAATTTCTTGGTCCTGAAGTATCATATCTGTAATGCCCTCCACCAGACCCGATTGACCGAATCCGAGTATTGGGTGTTAGGCCTAAGGACAGATGTAGCCTAGACTCTTTATACTTGCCTATGTAACTATTCTAATGATGGCTTAATAAAATTTCTTTAACCCTTATTCTTAATTACCTCAAGTATTTTGAAGTACCTCAAGTATTCCATTTAGAATACCTTTAGGTATAATGTATGTTTCACATTTACATTTGTAAGACTCATCAAATACGTCTTGCTTTTACTAATAACATAAATGTTTTCGCCTTTGACATTTTAAAGGAAGACTTGACTTCGCCATATAAATTTATGTACAACTTGTACTTTTATAGCCTTTTTTGGCATATACTATGACTTCTTTTCCCATTCCTTGAGTAGGCTTCTCTCTTATAAACTTCTCTTCTCTATATGTACATTAGCACAAACCACTACTCTACTGGCGTAGCCTTTGCATTGTCCCTCTGCACGAGATTCTTTGCAACCTGAAATAGGAATTAACTAATGTAAGTTCTTGATAACTTAGTAAATCTCTATTACCTATTTCATTACTCTGTAGTGTACTAAACACTTTGCGTAATCTTTGGCCTATGTCCCTCTTTGGCGGGTACTTTACTTTACCATTGCTTATGGTAAAGTTCATACATAATTGACTGAGACTTCCTTAAAAGCTTACTACATGCATCATTCATTACTTATGCATCTTCTTATCCATATTAGGTTATTACTCTTCTTGTGTTCGCCACATATTTCATTCTGGCACCTTTTACATCATTGATCACTTTCCCCTTTTCGTTAAAATAGAGCTTGCCCTATCAATGTTGTCTTCGAATCGTTACCACGAAGGCCATTCTATGGACTGTGCCATGAAGGCGTACTTCATTGATGATAACTCCAAAGAATTTTCCCTTTGAAATAGATAACCACAGAAGTCTTCCTTATACAATAAACTGATAACCACAAAGAGTCTTCGATTAATAGATAGTCATTAAGGCATCCATAGACCACAGATAGCTACAAACCTTAGATAGCCATAAAGGAATCCACATATCGCTAGATAGCCACAAAGGCATCCACAATTAACAGACTCTGCCATGAAGGCACATGTAACAAATACAACCTTGAAGGCTCTCATATAATAGAATCAGCCACAAAGGCTTCCACTTTTCGGTAAATGGTGTTTTTGACTATAGAGATTTGCCTAAACTCAACATCTATAGGTTTTCCCCTCATCTCCTAGTACTCGCCCAACTATTCTTTATCTTCTTTCTCCACATGATGCCATAGTCCCAAACTAGGTCTTACACTATGTGGTCTCCTCTTTCCATATGATGCCTTAGCAAACTGCTAGACCTTACACTATATGGTCTCCGTATCCCCATATGATGCCATAGTCCCAGGCTAGGTCTTACACTATATGGTCTTCTTACTATGACCATGGTCTTTCCTTATTAGAATTCGTGTTTACTATCCCCGACGGGCTCACACACAAGCAGACTCTTATGCAGACTCATACTTAACAGACTTACTCTTTCAGACTTCTTCACACTGATGCTTTAAATTTTCAAACATGTAACTCATGAACTTGAACTTCGTGTAGAGACTTATTCATGACAGAATCATACTTTCAGACACATTCATATGTGTACATACTTTCTTCATAACAGAAACATATTATCAAGCTCATTCTTTCTTCATAACAGAGGTACATCATCTTTAAGCATCACACTTGCATATATTATGTTTTCATTTCACAGATTAGCCTTTCAAATAGACAAGACTACCAAAAAATAAAAGTAAGAGTCGATTCAGAGGCTCACCTATTAGCCTTAAAGGCAACTTAAAATGCATATCCTTTACCTTGTCAAACACTGCAATTTTTCCCTCGACAGATAAAAATAGTTCATTAGAACTCATTCGGACAACCTTTATCATCACTTTTAACCCAAATGTAGCTTTATTACTTCATGCATACATAAAAATCTGTGTTTTTAACAAGCAAAGTCGGGGGACTTACCTTAATAGAAGAAAACCAGAGCTTTCAGACTTAACTTCCAGATAGAGACATTTCTCTCTACCTTAAGCCTCAAATTTAAAGAGGAAGGCAACCCTTCTTTAACTTAACCTGAGTAGTCTTTAACTTAACCCAAGTCTTCTTTGGAACTGGGTAAACGTCACATCAGAATTGAGCTATTTTTTTCCATTATCTGCCACGCTTCAGAACTTACTTAGCTATCTCGTTAGCCTTTTAACTTTCCTAGTTCTCATTTAGTTAATTCCAAACCAGCCTATCTCTTGCATTGACTGGCACGAGACCATTTTAGTTATGTTTATGCTATATCATGGGCGTATACACATTCCTTTAGTACATTTCTCTCATGGCTACTAGTCAGATTTCACTCATCATCACAATCTGACTAACAATTCATGTCCACTCATTTATATTTGAGTTCGTCCAATTTTATATACCCAAAAGAGTTAATCTGGACAATTACCATCTCGCCAGTCATACTTCACCTCATCTTTATTATGATTCCTTAACCTTGCCTATTACAAAGGGTATTACAAACAAAACACTCTTGGGTGAACACTACTTCGCCAATCATGCCTACTTATAGCCATGTGCCTTATCACATATATTTACTTACATGTTACTCTTTCTTACTCCATTACACTTACATTTATTAAAATTTGTCTTTTACTCATCTAGAGCATCTTACACTATTTGTACTAGTGTTCCTTTCCTATAATTGTAATGGCCCAAATTTAAGGTTACCGAAATAGTGGCTTCGTAACCACAAATCAGATTTAAAGAGAAAATTATTATTAATTTTTATGATTTATCGAGTGATTAGATATAAGTACTAGAGTATTGATAAGAAATTTTATTGATTGTATGCCTAAATTGCCTATTAGAACTTAATTGTAAAAATGGGTAAATATGAGTTTTAGATGATAAAGGATTTATTTGAAGTGCATAATCAAAGTAGAGGTCCTTAAATAGTAATTAGACCATAAAATTTCCATGGACAAAAATAGGCATGCATAGATAAAAATAACTAAAGTTTTAATGAAGGGTATTTTAGTCATTGAATAATAAAAAGAATAAAAAGGGAAAAAGATGGCAAAAATATCTTCTCCAAATAAAAAAGCTTGCTGCCAAAATTTGAAGGACACCATAGCTAGGGTTTTCACACTTTCTCAAGCTCATAGTAAGCGATTCCAAGCCCCGTTTTTAATGTTCTTTACGTTTTTGAGATCCCGGTAGCTTAATTTAGCTTATTCTAGCAATAATTTAACCTAGGGTTTATATTTGGAAAAATACCCATAGGTGAAAAGTGTTTATTTTGATGTTTTAAGGTATAATATGAAGCTAGAAATTATGTTAAACAACTTTTGCTAGTCGATTTTAAGCGAAAACGAGTAAAACTCCATAATCAGTAAAATACCTAATGTTCATAAGTAGATGTTAGAGTGAGATTTTGATGTTGTCATAGAAGAGAAAAATGTTCAGCATGTTGTAAAACATAAGAATAAGAGATAGAGTTTAATTTTTGAGCTTTGGGTCAAAAGTGTAATTATGTAAAAGTTTAGGAGCAAAATTATAATTTTGCCAAAGTTAGAGTCGAGGGCTGTTTTAATGAATGTGAGTATTAAATAAGTGAAATTTTCTATTATAGATCAAGAAGAACG
The DNA here is from genome assembly GCF_007990345.1 of Gossypium hirsutum. Lineage (NCBI taxonomy): Eukaryota > Viridiplantae > Streptophyta > Magnoliopsida > Malvales > Malvaceae > Gossypium > Gossypium hirsutum. The sequence continues at coordinate 38,558,102 of NC_053441.1, read as the reverse complement.
GAATTCGAGGTTAGATCGAGGAAAGAATAAGATTGAAGACTAAGTGGTAGATTTGGCTATATTTGGCACCGAGGTAAGTTTAAGGTAAGTAAATGCAATATTTTAATAATTATTATTAATGCTGCTATTTTCCAGCAATTGTGTATTTATTTTATGAATTTATTTGATGTAGACTCAAGTATGAGACGATAGAGAATTGATATTAAAAAGTCTCTTTGCAACATAAGGAAGGTATTGGAGACAAATGTCATGACATTTGGGTAAAGAGATCCCATGTAAGACCATGTCTGGGACATGGCATTGGCATCCTTGAGATCATGAGAGGTCCCATGTAAGACCATGTTTGGGACATGGCGTTGGCACCGAGACGAGAGGTCCCATGTAAGACCATGTTTGGGACATGGCGTTGGCACCGAGATGAGAGGTCCCCTGTAAGACCATGTCTGGGGCATGGCATGGCACTGATATGAGAACTCCCATGAAAGACCATATCTGGGATATGGCATTGGCAGTACATGAAACATCCCATGTAAGACCATTTCTGGGACATGGCTTTGGCATGTTCTTATCAGAAAGAGACCCAAGTATCCTTATTGTTCCAATGTGGCTCAACGGGCTAGTAAATAACTTATGTTCATGAAAGTTCAGTTAAAAGAATAAATGGCAAGTTCAAGTGAGTTATAAGAGTTAAGAGTATATTATGTTACCCATTGAAAATCAACGTTTCAGCAAGAGAAAAGTAAGTCATAATTATGAGTATTAAAAATTATGTCACTTGAGTATTATTAATTGTGTTAAATGTTGCTATTTATTTACATGTAAACTTACTAAGAATTATGCTTACTTTGTTTATTTTCTTTTTCTATAGCATTACTAATCAAATTCGAGGATCCTAAAGACGTCGGAGATCGTCCACACTATCAACCACAACGACTCGGTCTTTTATGATGAACTATGTTTGAATTATGGCATGTATAGGGACTTACTTATTTTGAATGTTGTATTATGATTTTGCTAAAGAATGATGTGTAAATATCTAAAGATGAATGGTTGTCAAAATGGTTAAGTATGAAGGTGTTTGTTGTTATACATGTCTATGTGATAAATTATGCATAGAAATCATGAAAGAGTAATAATTTGCAAAGAAACAGATTTCAAACAGCAGCAGTGACGTGATTTTGAAAAATCACTTAGGATAGTATAAAATGAATTAGAGAGTGTATGATGTATAGAATGAAATCTTGTTGAGTCTATTTTCATGGAAAAATAACGGTTTATCAAAAGGAATTTTATATTTTTAGATATGTGAATTTCGGTGAGACAGGGTCAGAATCATTTTTGGAGTCCCTATTTTGAGTTTAGAAAATCACTAAAAATTATAAAAAAATATTTATGAGTTGTAATTTATATTTATAGATTAATTATTGAGTCTATTTTCTGTAGAAACAAGTGAGAACACCATATAAAATTCCTACAATGAGAAAACTTATTTTTAGTGGAAAGAGGTCAGGACAGTCGAGTGGTAAAATAGGGGAGACTTTAACTAATAAACTGTACTAATTGGCTAACCAAAAATTCTAAAAAATTTATGGTACGAATATATATGAGTCTAGTTTTAGGGAAAATTTACAGATTTAAATTTTGAGTTTCTTAGCTCGATTTATAAATGATTTAGTGACTGCTGCGCGAGTGGACAGCTTTATCATATATAGTGAGATAAATTTTAAAAGCAAACTTTTTTGCCCCGAACTAATAAGTTAAATAAAGTAATGCCTCGAGCTCGACTCTGGCAACTGTCTCGGGTAAGGGGTGTTACAATATTTTAGATTTCTCTAGTCCTAGCACTCTTGGAAAATATCTTACACCTAACCAAATCCCATGTTAGGCACCAAAACTAATTCCTTAAGCCTTGTGCTTCGAACTTGCTCCTTGTGTCTTGCTTTTACGAACATCGTTCTACCATTGGATCTTCGCCAAGCGGGATGTTACAATATCTAAGTGCCATAAGGGAATTGATGTATCTTACAAACAACACATGACCTAATATATCTTTCATTGTAAACTTGTTAGCAAGATTTAGTTATTCTCTAACACGTAGACATTGGAATGGAATTAAACATGTATTTAGATATCTCAAAGAGATCATTGATATGAAGTTATTTTATTCAAATGATTCAAAATCTCTATTAATCTACTATGCTGATGGTGGATATTTATTGGATCCACATAAAGGTCGATCTCAAATGGGATATTTATTTACATGTGGAGGTACAACCATATCATGGCGTTAAAGCAGACACTAGTTGTCGCCTTTTCAAATCATGCAAAAATAATTGCAATGCATGAGACAAACCGAGAGTGTGTTTGGTTAAGGTTATTGACCCAACATATCCAAAAGATATGTAATTTACCTTTCCAAGAAAAGATGTCAACTGTCTTATACGAATATAATGCAACACGTATAGCTCAATTGAAGGGTAGTCACATCAAAGGTGATAGTATGAAACATATTTCACTATAATTATTCTTCACTCATGATCTTGAGGAGAAGTGTGATAAAGAAGTTCAACAAATTCATTCTAGTGATAATTTAGGAGATCTTTTTAGAAAAACAATGCCAACTTCAACATTTGAAAGACTACTACACAATATTGGAATGCATCAACTCAAATATGTAATGTGATGTTGCCATTTGGGGGAGTCAAAAACACATTGCACTCTTTTCCTTTAACCAATGTTTAGTCCCACTGGGTCTTTTTGGTAAAGTTTTTTAACAAGGCAGCTTATACTAATATATTATCTACTCTTTTCCATCATTAGGTTTTTATCACATAGGATTTTTCCTATTAATTTTTTTACGAGACATTTTCATTAATGGACATCTAAGGGGGAGAGTTGTAAATCCATTGATAAATGGATGTCCATAACACCCTCAAATTTATCCTATGTAATCCTTAAAGAATGAATGTTCATAAACCCTAAATCATTTTTAAGGTACCTTAATGTTGGCCATTAATGCTTTGTAACTTATGGTACTTGAAGCCTTATAAATAGAGGGCATGTACAAGCTTATTGTAACCTAAATGAAAGTTGAATCATCATTTCATTTCTTTACCTTTCATTCTCTCTTAATCTTTGCATTCTTCTTTTAGTTTTATAATAGCTATTAATTTTTTATTAAAAAAATATTTTTTATGAATATTTTAGGTGAAAGTATCTAGTAGGTCCCTTGATTGTAGTAGAAAAACCATATGTTTTCTCCCTACTTATTGTTTAAATTGTTCCCATTTAGTTACCATTAGCATACATTTTAACATGTTCAGTTTAGTAAATTACATTTTATAACTCATTGAATCCTAGCCTATTTTATCTTTAATTTTGCTATCTTTCTGGACTAATGTCGCTGCATGAGTTAATTCCAGATTGCGCCAGAATTTTTGCCGCAATTGATAGATATCCGCAATATCACTGCATGAGTTAATTCCAAATGACATTCAGAATTGTCACCGCAGTTGGCAGCTGTCTGATAAGAGCCAACCATGAGTGAGCTGTCTAGTCCACTATAACTACCCTATACAAATACAGACAAAAAATCTTGAGAGACGGACACCTGAACTTTTGAGGAAAACATAAAAGGATAATGTGAGAATAATGAAAAAAGAAGGAATTTTTGGTGGACCACCATTCTCTTACCCTATTTTGAAGCTTGCGACTATGGCAGCTTGAGCTTCCCTTGGGTGAGCCAACGTGAAGACTGATGCAGAGTTACTCCTAACGAAGAGATCTAAGTGTAGAACAAGGGAAATGGATAAATTCAATCAAGTAGCCTAGGTGATACGATCACACCCTACGAACGACCTTGGCTAAGCTTCCCAAGCGAGCATTCCAAAATATTTCTAGTTGATCAGCTCGATCCTGGCTTATTGAGCTTGATTCAGCTCACATTTCAGTTCCTTGAGCTCAATTCAGCTCAATGTTAGCTCATTGAGCTCGATGCTATTTTATTTTAGTTTATGCATTTCGTAGTTGCTGGAATAATTTCATGCTTTAGCTCACGCATGTAATTTGGGAATAAAATAAATGCATTTAGTTAATTCGGTTAGTTTTGCTTAAGTTAATAAATAAGTGTTAATAAATTTGTCTTATTAATTTAGTGTTAAATTAATTTAGTGTTTAAGTTTTAATATATGTTTTTAATATGTCTAGCTACAACATTTTAATGTGTCTTAAGTTGAACATTTTAAGTGCAGGTTTTAAATGTGTCTTAGTTTATTTGTGTTTAATATGTCTTAGTTATTAATAGCTTTAATGTGTCCTAGCTGAATGCATCATTTTAATGTGTTTTTAGTTGTTGAATTAATGTGTCTAAAAGAGAATTAATTTGCTGAATTTATTTGTTTCAGGTACATGCATGGATGGTATGAATGTGGTGTGCTGATGATTTAGTTTTTCCAAGCACCCATTTGGTAAAAGAGCTACTGATTTCTCTTCCCAAGCTGACCATTTAGCTGTTTAATTCTTTTCACATTGCTAGAGGTTCTTTTCACATGGCATGGCTGTTTAGTTTTGTGCATTCACACACAAGGGGCTAGTCATATTCAGCTTTCACCCCTGATGGCCATTGGAGTACTCAAGACACCGTTAAAATCAACAAGGCTGTTCAGCTAACCAAAGCAGTACAATTAAGTCATTCAAGCACTATGACCGAATCTAGCAGCCCCATTCAGCTCCATTCAGCAACTCAATTAATTTTGTTTAACTCCAGCTGATTGGAATCATCAAAGAGTTGTCCATTAGCGTCACCAATGCTGGAGAAGCTTCCAGGAAGTTGCTAGGAACCTTCAAGGAAGTTTCAAGCTCTTTTAGCTAAATCACAAGCTACCCATTCGGTTACCTATGTGGCTAATTAGCTCCCATTCATTCCAATTAATTCCAGCTGCATGAAGACACCTTAAAAGCTTTCCAATAACATTCTCAAGGCTGGAGAAGTTTCATGGAACCTTTATGAATTTATTCTGGAATTTTTAGCTCATTAAAAGCTGAAATCAAATGTCTATTTAGTTACTAAAAGACTATTCAGCTAGCCTTAGGATTTTTACTATAAATATTGTGTTATTTTCTGGTTGTAGAGACTTTTTCTCCTTTGATTAATGTTTATAACATTCTGTGAGTTTTTCAACTCTCCTATTTTGTTTTAGACTCAGGGTGATTTATCTAGCTTGCTAGTGGCATCATTCTATTTCATTCTAAACTTATCACCAACCCTGGTATGGCGTTCATCCATCTAAATATACCTTCGGTTCCTAATTTGTTAAGTAACGGGTCGAGGTCCATAAACCTTTTTTCCATCTTTCCTCTTAAGCCATATAAGTTTCGGGGTGATACTCGCTATAGTATCAAATTGTTCTTGACGCTTGAGTTCTAACTTCCGTCTGCACCTTCTATCCTATCTATTTTTCTTTATTTGATTAGCCAAATCCATCACATATCTTACTTAGCCATTTTGAACCTATTTTGCAAACTAAACAGCACACTTAGCCGATTTTGACCCCTTTGTTCTAAATTGAATGATACTTCTCATTTTAACGATCAGGAAATCTAGACGGCTCAAATCTTCACCGAGGTGAGTTCGTATCACTAGGAATAGTATTCTCCATTCAATTCTTTCTTATTTCTTAAAAATGATGGTTATTACTCTATGTTTTCTACTGTATGGAAGTACAATGAATGCTTTGTTAAATTTTATCTTATTAAATCTTATTTTGTTGTTTAATCTTTGGGGGTTTGAATGTTCTAAACACGAAAGTGTTATTACAGTCACTAACACTAGAAGGTGCAATGACAGTTTGAGCTAATAAGATTTTTAGCGGATGTTGACTAAGGACTAAAGGAATTTAGTCCACTTGTTCTTAATAATGCCCTATTGCCATCATCGAAAGGTGAGGTTCATGTGCATGGTTAAGTCTCAAATTAAACCAAAAAATGGCATTTGGTAAGATATACATTACTTTTATTCCGTCGACAATCACCTATCTTTTATACCATGTGAGTACTTAGTATACTGCTGAAGATTCATGTTGGGGATCACAGTTTATCTATAGCATATTTTATCTTATTATTTTTGATTTATTGCTTCGACAGCTATACTTACAATTTACCTCGTTTCTATATAGTTATTGCACTGATATTAATAGACAAAAGACAACCATCCTTGTGGGATTGATATCCGTCAAACTCACATCTATCTATTATACTTGCATCGACAGTGTATGCTTGGACATTATTGTTGTGACGTTTACAGCCGATCAAGTTTTTGGCACCATTGTCGGGGATGGCATTTGTTTGATGTTTATTTTTATTCTTGTGTCTTTGTACTTTGTTTTCCTTATATGATATTTATTATTCAGTAACTTGTTTTCTCTTGGTTGCTATTTTTCAATTTCATCTTAGGTGTTTTATGACCCTAAGCAATTCAGATTTTCTTGCCGACTTTGATCCAGAAATTGAAAAAACTATTCAGAAAAGACTTTGAGAACAAAGAAATATGGATTTACTAGGAGACAATGCAGCCATACCCCCGATACAACAACAAAACGTTCAAAACTCATTGTTGCCACAAAATGCTCACATCCATAATAGAACAATACAAGATTGTGCAGTACCTATTCTGGATGATCTACAACCAAGAGTTGTTAGACCAACAATTCAAGTTGGGAACTTTGAACTCAAGCCAGTGATGTTTCAAATACTGAACTCCATTAGTCAATTATTCATAGCAGGCTTAGGCAGAGACGGCTCATTCAACAAATTAAATATGCGGAAGTCATGGCTTAACGCAGCAGCCCTCTCCCACGTCACTTTGGCGGCCTCCTCCATATTCCAAAAAACTTTGTTTTTCCTGCTGTTCCAAATAGTCCAAAGAACTGTAATAAAGTCTGAGAGAGCCTTAAGATCTAGCGAACGGGCCACCTTTTTTATCCAGTCCACACCCCGACAATGGCTGTCATCCAGCAGTTTACTGTTTAGACCTCCATGCATCAGCACCGCCCGGGCCCTAAGGCAATCTTTCAACGCGTGGATAAGGGACTCTTTGTCCCTTCCACACCTCAGACAGTCACTGTTGAAATCCCTCCTGATATTGGAGATTTTTTCATATGTAAGGAGAATATCATGCCCAATACGCCAACAAAAAATTCTAATATTTGGCAGCGTTTGCAACTTCCACACCATCCTCTAAAAGAAACTGTGGGGCCCCAACCCCACATGCCTAAGAGACAACCACGAGTAAGCAGACTTAGTAGAATAATTCCCCAAAGGGCTACGGAACCAAATGCAAGAGTCGTTCAGGCCATCATGGAGAATGGGGATTTTACAGACTTGGTCCCCCATGTAATCACCATAAATCTCCATCACCCTCCTCTCATTCCGACCATCTTTCTCCTCATTTAACAGCTCGCTAACTTTGTTCTCCTGGACCTCTCTTCTAGAAAGTCGGATAGAGTCACTCGATAATCCTTCAAGCCCCAGTTCTCATTCAAAATGTCTATCTTACTCTCGTTGCCCACATTCCAGCCAAAGCCATCATACAAAATGCTAGCCGCCTTCACAATACTCTTCCACACAAAAGAAGGCTTGTCAATCCGTTTAGAGCGTAAGACATCACCGTCTGGGAAATATTTAGCACTAAAGACTTTATAACAAAGCGTATCCCTACAGCTAATGAGGCGCCACACTTTTCTGCCCAACAACGGCACATTAAAACGTCTAAGATCCCTAAAATTGAGCCCCCATGCCTTTAGGGTAACACATGTTGTCCCAAGATCACATATGCCAGCCTCTGTTCATATTTTTTCCACCCTACCACACACGGCCGATCATAGCTTGAAGCTCCTCCAAGACACCATTAGGAACCAAAAAGACCGAAAAGGCATATGTAGGAATCGACTGAAGAATCGATTTAATGAAAATTTCTTTGCCACCATTAGATAAAAGTCTCTTAGACCTGCTGTTGGTCCTATTGGCGACCCGATCTAGAATGCTTTGGAAAGCCGCAGACTTCTTTTTCCCAATCAGAAGAGGCAACCCAAGGTAACCGTCAAATTGTGTCACCACCTTCATCTTGAGCAAACCACCAATCATAGCACGACTAGCAGCATTAGTATTTGGACTAAAATAAACCGTGCATTTGTCCAAGTTGACCCGTTGACCAGACATCCTCTAGAATGTCTCCAAAATCTTAGTAAACTCCTCCACCTCGCATTTTTTATTCCTAACAAACAAAAGAGCATCATCAGCAAAAAAGAGGTGACTTATTCTCGGGCTATCCTTACTAACCCTAATCCCTTAATTTTATTAACACTTTGAGCATGAATCAACATATGAGATAGGGCATCCATGCAAAACAAGAACAAATAGGGGGATAACGGGTCCCCCTAACAAAACCCCTTTCCGGAATAATAACATCGGACAGAGTTGTATTACATTTAACTTTATACCGAACAGAGCAAACACAATCCATAATTTTAAGAACCCAAGCATTAGAGAAGCCCATTTTTAATAAGACTTTTTCCAAGAAACACCACTCGACCCGGTCATAAGCCTTGCTCATGTCGAGCTTAACCACACAACCCTTGTTCGGACCATTCTTGGAGCTGGGAAGATAGTGCATGAGCTCGTGAGCTACTAAGACATTGTCATGGATCATTCTATTAGGAACAAAGGCGCTTTGATTGTGACTTATACACAGGTGGAGAACTTCCTTAAGCCGGTTAGCAAGGGTCTTAGAAACAATCTTGTAAACCACCCTACAAAGGCTGATAGGGCTAAAATTCACCATCTCGTAGGGATTCTTAATCTTTGGGATCAACACAATAAGCGTCTCATTAACACACTCACACTCCTGTTGCCCTGCAGGATATCTTGACATAAGCGAAGATCATCTACCCCTACAATTGGCCAGTGATCTTTGAAAAAACTCCCCGACAACCCATCAATTCCAAGGGCCTTGCGCGGGTCCATCTGTTTGAAGGCTCTCAGGATCTCCTCATTAGTGAACTCCCCATTCAACCTTCTATTAATCTCATCATTAATACACTCGGGCACAGCCTGAAGATCACTCTCATCGTTCACATTTATCGAATTCTTAAAGAGCTCATTAAAATACTTCCAAACAATATTGCAGATTTCTTTCTTGTCCTCGTGCCAATTTCCCTGCATATCTTTCAACCTCTCGATACAATTTTTTTTCTACGACACGAGGCCCAAACATGAAAATAACGGGTATTTCTATCCCTATCTTTAAGCCACTAGAAATGAGCCCTAGTAGCCCAGTACCTTTCCTCCACCTTAAAAAGATGGCCCAGCTTTCTTCTAGCATTTTTAAGGAGGCTCGTCGACTGATCACTTGAAGGCCCGTCAATAACCCTACTGATTTCCTTCTCCAACCCTTTAATCCTATTCTTCATATTTCTATAGTGGTGGTATTTCCCCGGGCTCAGTTTACCCCGAAAAAACTCTATTTTCTCCAACATATCCCCCTCCCTGTTCAACCAGATCCCAGTAATAATGTCTCTAACTCCCTTCTCCCTAGCCCAACAATTATCGTATCTAAACCAAAGCCTCTAGTCAATCTTCTTTTCTTTTGGCTTTCTCCCGTCTGTGTCCATAAGGATATCCTCATGATCAGATTTAGATTGTCTCACAATATAAGATGTAAGAAAAGGCAATCTTTCCATACCAGCTTTAGAAACGATGAATCTGTCCAACCTCTCCTTGACCAGCCCATTGACTTCTCTGTTATTGGTCCACGTGTACCACCCATTATAGGTTTTAACATCGAACAAGTTTAGCTCATCAAGGAAGTTTGCAAACTCATCCATGAGGGTTTTTGGTTTTTTACGGCCACCCTCCTTTTTGGCATTGTTCAAAATGTCGTTAAAATCCACCCACAATCCATCTTTCATTATTCCTACTTTTCACCCTTCTCGGCATATCCCAGGCATTTTGTCTTAAGCGAGGATCGGCTTGACCATAGAAGCCCGTAAATCTAAGCATCTCACCATCATCCATGCTGACTAAGGCATCAATATGATATTTGGAGTAATTCTGCACCGTGACCCTTACGCCTTCCCTCCACATCACAGCTAAACCACCACTCTTCCCTTCCGAGCTAACATCAAGACAACCCTCCATCCTGCATGTCGAACAAATACAAAAAAACGCATTAGAATGAATGTCTCACAAAGAAAAACAATATCTGGACCATTAGCAACAAGGAGTTGCTTTAACTCACGAACTGTCGCAGGGTTTCCTACCCCACGACAGTTCCAGCAAAAGATTTTCATTGCTCATGACCAGCCACCGGCTTCAAAGGTGAAACAGAATCTAAAAGTTCTCTTAACAAGCCTGGCCGAACTTTCATCCGTGTTCTCTCCATTAGAACCCTATGTCTTTTTCGTTTGCTCTTGAATCTTCCCAATCCATCCCTCATAGCACTATGAGACTTCCTTTCCAGAGGAGAGTTGGATATGAGCCCTCTTCCCCACCTTTCTCTTTCTCTTTATGCGCAAACTGCTCACTTTCACCCTTCGAATTTGTCTGACTCGTCTTTTTCCGCGCTCATTTTGGCCTTTTCCATAACTAACTCCACCCCATTTCTTCCCATGCCTCTGTCTTGGTTTCGGGTCCCGAAGGGTGCCTTCATCCAGCTCCCATACTAAGCGCTTAGACCACTCGATTCATCACCCTCCTTAAGAAAAATACACTTTTTAACAGTATGTCGTATAATTTTACACTCGTAGCAAAAGTCTGGGAGCCTCTCATACTTTAGAAACCCTATCATTTCCAGCCCATCCTTATCAACAAGTTTCACAACCCTTCTCAACGGTTTTAAAACATTGATCTTAACATTGAGTCTCACAAACTCCGTCCATCCTCTATTCCGGTCCTTCCAGCCTATTGCCACCAGGTCTCCTATAGCATTGCCAATATCCAGGGCCGTCTGATGATCCATTAGTTCAATAGGGATATTGTAAACCCTCAACCAAAACGGTGACATCCAAAATTCATACAAATCTATAAATAGATTGAGATTCACATGGTAAAAATGGGGACAGATAAACAATTAATAAAATTTGCAATATGCTAATTGTTAATAAAAATGATTTCCTAAATTAATTTCTTTTAAAAAAATTGAATTTAAATATTTGAATTATATATTTCAATTAGTGTTGTTTGGCTATCACATAATTGCCAACAAAGCAACCATTTGTAGCAAAGCAGACTTGCAAGCAAATGATATTATTTATTTAAACTTTAAAAAAGTGCATAACGTTATCAATTTGACGAGGAAACCACAACAATAAAACATGATTCATGTGCTTCTTCATGCGCAATTTAGGTTTCAAAATGCCAAGAAAAAATCGACACAAATACAAGAATTACTTTCATTAATGGACAATATACATGTGATGATGAATAGTAGCCTATGACTGACATCCTATGGTACCCAATTTTTTTCTTAAAATATTCATCTCTTACATGTACCAGTATCAAAACATACCAATATCCCACATGCTTATTTTAAACACATATTCAGACACAAATTCGAGAGTATGATGCTCCAACACTATGGGAAAAAATTGAGCATACCCGTCTTGAAACATACCCATACCCGACACTTTCAACACATATTCAAAAATGAATATAAGGCGATGATCATTTAAATATATTGAAAAAGACTTAGAAGAACAATAAAATAGGATACTTGAATTACCCATATCCAACATATCTAAATCTGGATAACATAGATGACATATATTCAAGAAAGTGTAAAACCTTATTTAAAACCCAAAATGACATCTAATTCTCACTCTAAAGACTTTGAAGTATAGCGCCAGAGAAGCCCTCCAACAAGGTTGTTCAATGCATGGGAAGCCATAGGAACGATAACACTGGATGACATGATTGTTGCATAACCATACACAATACCAACAAAAGTTGCCCTGAAATATACAATATCACCCAAATAATATATGATCATACAAACTTAGTAAAAACTAGAAAGTCAATCTTAACTTCTTCTTTTTTGTTTTTTTGAAATATCCATATTAAACGCCTATGTCCAACACACATCTGGACATGAGGACGGGATTATGACCTTCTAATGATCCTCAAAAGGCATAGAGAAGATTCTAAGGAATGGAAAATACATGTATCATACAAGTACCTAAATCTAACTCTCCACATTGTGCTCGGAAAACATAGGTTTCTATCTATGTTGCTCTAATTTTTCATTTTTGTTGAAATACATATGTCTAAAACTTATCTATAAGTAGCTACTAGGATATAACCTTCTAAGTGTCCTCAAAATTCATGAAAAAAACTCTGATGAAGGATAAACATACCCAAGTCAGACACATCACCTATCCGTACTCAACTCTCACACCCGAGCTTTTAGTAACATAGGATTCAAAATTATTGTAAGACAATGAGAAAAGTTCAACAAGTATTAGTTCTCAAATTTTTCTCATTGTCTTACAAATAATTTTGAAACCTATTGTAAGAATAATGTTGCAACATATTGCACTGACAACTGACTTGACTTTGAAATAATTTTAAGAATGGTTAATATGTAAATTGATCCCGATACCTTTTAACGATTTGGTAGGTAAAAGAAATTCTTAATCAAAATTCAAGTTCCTGAATAGTGAAACAAGTTAGCCCGATGGACTAATACCATTACATAAAATGTTAACATAGTATCAAGTTGTCATGTGTCAAATCAATGCCACATCAGCATTTGACCTTACACGTGATGACTTGGTATTTGAGCAAACCATGCCACATCACAATTTTATGTAACAGCGTTAATCAATTGGGGAAATATGTTTATGAAATACAAATTCAGTTACCTGATTAAGGTGCCAAATCATTAAAAAAAGGTCTATAATTTTTTGGTATGTGCACCATGAAATACAATAGAAAATTTTGATCAATTCATGATGGTATATATGCTGAAAAAGAAGCATAATATCAAGCATTAAATCAATAAGATGTTAGAAGCATATACCACATTGCAAAGGAATACTTTCTCCCATTGCCCAAGTGTAGAACACCAAAAAGTGTGCTAACAACCATAACACTCTTCCAGTCAAATCCCAAAACCGGGAGCAGTGCGCCACGGAAAAGGAGTTCCTACACATTGTGCAAGTTCTATTAGTAGGGTATATCACATATCAGCATTAAAGGAAGAAAAGGGGAAAAAAGAGTTGACGAAAATCGGAAATAGTTATTTCAGCTACCTCACTCATCCTAGGCAAAAATGCCACAACCAAGTAATCATAAAGTTGTAGTGAAGAAAGAACCTACAAAGGAAGATGTTTTTTAGGTTCAGAAAATAATATATAAAGATTTTAAGAGAAAATCCAGCCCCTACAGATTCAGCAAACAAATAACGAGACAACTCGTTGGCTCAAAGTAATTTCAATTATACAAAACCTAATAAGCTAATCTAAAACTGAACCTTAACAGCTAGGAGTGAGTATTCAGTTGGTACGGTTGGTTCAGCTCTAAGTTCTTAAAAACCAAAGAAACTTAGAAAACCAAACAAACCGACAGAAATATGAGTAAGAAACCTGAACTAACCAAACAGAACTGGTTTGGCCGGTTGTTTTAGTTTCTCACTTATATTGGGTTAGGTTACATAATGTTTTTGACATTTTTAGAACCAAAGGAAAATTAACGTAACACAACTTATTTGTTTTCTAATTGTGTTGGTTTATCAGATGGTTCGGTTTGGAAAAGAAAAACCACAAACTGAACGAATAAACACATAAATCGAACTATCAATCCAAACCAAACAAATCGAATTAAATTAATTGAATTTGATCCATCTTGGTAAAGTGGCATTTTGCTGACACTTATTAACAATGAATCTATTGGAAGTCTATGAGTAGGGACCTACCTGCTTATTGGCTGTATCACTTGACTCAGCAAAATATCGCCACGTTTTCAATAGTATGTACCGGCATGAGGAAATTAGCAAAACCAATCCAATGATCAACTCAAGGTGCCACAACTCGAAACCAACTGCAAACAAATGGAGAGGCAATGATTCTATTTGAAATAGCTATATAGCTTGGATTTGGGTGCGAGTTCCGAACAATGGTGGTTTCTAAGTTTTTCCATGTATTTGAAGGATAATATCCCTGTACCTATATTCAAATGTGTTAGACATGAGTACCTAAAGAAAAGTGACAAATCCAAGCATCATAGGATGAACTTACTTGCATGCTCAAACACATAAGTAAGAAACCTATATTACTCAGATTATTCATTTTTCTTAAAGTACACCCATGTTGAGATATAAGTACGAGGACATACCTCACCAATGACTAGTCAAATACATGAAAGAACCTTTTTTAAAAAAAAATTACCATACCTGTATCCAACACTTGCACCCAAGTTTGAGAAACATAGTGAGAACCCTTAAAAAATATTATTTCATAACAAGCTAGAATCTAAAAGTTTTCAAGAGAATATTTAATAAACCTATTCTAAATTTTATTAAGTAAATAATTAAATTTAAATAGAAAAAAGAGTCATAACCTAGCTAGAAAAACAATTCTCTTATTCTAGTAAACTACTACAAGATAAAATAAAATATTCTTAAAAAATTTCAATTAATTATTCTAATATTTATCTACCTAAATAACTAAAAAAATATCCCCAAACTATATGGGCTTCAGGTATTTCAACACCCTCCTAAGTTGGTGCATATATATCAATTATGCCCAACTTGCTTACAAGAAAAACAAAACTTGTCTTAGAGAGCCCTTTGGTGAGTATGTTAGCAATCTGTTGTTTTAAAGGAACAAACGGCATGCACACTTGACCTTTTTCAACTAAGCTTCCTTCTTTATTTTCAAATTTTACATTTGGATCAATTAATGTGTCAACTGGGCGGCAACCACTCATCCCAACCTCCTTTTACAGATCAATCACATATTTTTCTGAGAGACCACAAGACCATTCTTTGATCGAGCAACTTTCATTCCAATGAAATATTTTAAAGGACCCAAGTCTTTGATCTCAAACTCTAATGTTAGATGCTCCTTAAGATGCCTTATTTCATCCAAATCATCTCCTGTAAGAATGATATCATCGTCATTAACTATAATAATAGTTATTCTACCACTTTGTGAGTGCCAGTAGAACATTGTATGATCAGTTTGCCCTTGTCTCTAATCTTGTTTTTTAACAACCTGAGTGAATCATTCAAACCAAGCTCGAAGAGACTGCTTTAGATCATACAAAGATTTCTTGAACTTACACGCTTGAGTTTCAAATTTTTCTTCAAAACCTGGAGGAGAATCCATGTAACTTCTTCTTCAAGTTTCCCATTTAGGAAAGCATTCTTCACATCTAGCTGTTGTAAAAACCAATCAAAATTAACAATGGATAAAAGAACTCTAACAGAATTTAACTTGGTTATTGAAGCAAATGTCTCAAGATAGTCTATCCCGTATGTTTGACTGTACCTTTTAGCCACTAGTCGAGCTTTGTATTTATCTAAAGATCCATCCAGTTTGAATTTGGTTGTGAACACCCATTTACAGTCCACTTTTTTTTTCTACAAGTAATTCCATTGTTTCCCATGTACCTATTTTTTCAAGAGTGTGTATCTCCTCTAAAATAGCCTCCTTTCATTTAGAAACCTGTAAAGCATCTTTCACATTTTTGGGTATTTCTACAGTATTGAGACACGAAATAAAGGCTGAGAATGTCGAAGACAAGACTTTATAAGACACAAATTTAGATATGGGATATTTGACAACATTTCTAACATATTTTCTTTTAACAATTGGAATATCTACATTAGAAAATTCATTGATTAGATTATGAGTTTTACCTGGACTTTTGACAAGATCTTGCGGGTCGAATTCTTGGTGATGAATCTGGTGGATTCCACTTTTTTAATTCCGATTTCTTCTTGAGTAAACCAACAATTCCTTTGTTTGTTCCCTATTCTAATGATCAACTATACACCTTCGTACTCATTTTTATTAACAACATTAACATCATTGATTTATGTGTTGATCATAAATTCGTCTTCCCCATTATTAGAATACCTATGTTGTATATTTTTAGTCTTTTCTTGATCAATTATTGAATTTTCTTTGCTATAATTCCCTCCCTGAATATTGGAATTAAAATAAGATTGTGTTTCAACAAATGTGACATCCATGGTAACAATAATCTTTTTATCAATTGGATCACAACCCCCTTTTTATTAGAAGGGTACCCAAAAATGACACTTTTTTTTTGCTCTAGGAGCTAGTTTACCTTGGTTGTGAAGATAAATAAAAACACTAAACCCAAAAACTCGGAAGGGCAAATCTGTGATCAATTTAGAGTTAGGAAAGCTATCTTTAAAAAAAACTAAAAGGAGTTCTATAGTTTAGAGTTTTACTGGGCATTTTATTAATAAGATATATAGTTGTTAATAAGGCTTCTCCCCAAAGATAACATGGTACCTGACTAGTAAACATCAAAGCTCTAGTTACTTCCAAAAGATGGTGGGTTTTTCTTTTTGCAATCTCATTCTGTTGTGATGTATTTGTACAAGAGCTTTGGTGGACTATTCCATGTTTGGTTAAGAAAACGCCTAATTGGTCGCTAAAAAATTATCCACCATTGTCACTCCGAAATTCTTTTATTTTAACACCAAATTATGTTTTCACCATAGTATAAAAAGACTGAAACGCATTTTTAACTTTACACTTATCTTTTAATAAAAACACCCAACAAATACGAGTATGATCATCAATAAATGTGACAAACCAACGTTTTCCTGAAAAAGTTAAGACTCTCAAAGGTCCCCAAACATCACTATGAATTAACGAAAAATGTTTGGAAGCTTTATATTTTTTAGGTGAAAAGAATGACCGATTATGTTTAACCAATTCACAAAATTCACAATGATATGAAGGAATTTTATTCTTAAATAGATCAGGTAGCAAATTTCTTAAATAGTAAAAAATAGTAAACTAGAGATTCTTTAGCATTGTCAATCATCCTCTACGAGACCATGTCTTGAAATTTACACATAGAAGAGTCAAATATAACACGACAATTTGAGGATGGGGATAATTTACTAACTGATATGAGATTACAAGCTATATTTGGCATATGTAAAACATCATGTAAAACCAAGAAAGGTGAAATTTTAATTGTGCCTTTCATGGCTATTGCCGTGAACAACCCATCTACTACTTTGATCTTTTTGTTTCTTGAACAAGGTGTGTAAGTTGAGAAAAGAAAATAACTACTAGTCATGTGATCACTAGCTCCAGAATCAATGACCCACGTGTTTGTTTTACAAGGCTTGACACAGAGAAAAATAGAAAAATCAATACCTGATTGGGTAAATAAGGAAGGCCTATTGGATGAGTTAGGAACAGAAGAATTCATCTGCAACTGTGGTGATTGAAAAAACTTGTGTAGATGCTCTAATAGTTCCTTAGTGAATGGAGACCCTTCTAGAGAACTTTACTGCTCATGATTTTCAATAGTCGTTTGGAAAGCTCTACTACCCTCAAATTTTGAACCACGACCATTGCCACTCTTTTTTCTCTCATTTGTCGATTTTCCATGGAGCTTCCAACACATTTCTCAAGTGTGTCAATATTTTTTGCAATGGTCACACCAAGGTTTTTTTTTCTTTTTTCACTGTCATCATTATTTTTAACAGTCACAAAAGCAAAATTATCGCCGTTAGCTTCAAATCCTAGCCCTAACATTACTTTTCTCCTCGTCTCCTCTCTTCTAACCTCCAAAAAAAAAATCTCACGGAATGTTGGAAGAGATTTTTTTTCCTAGAATCCAAGATCTCACTTCATCAAATTCTCTAGGACACTCTCCTCTTTTTTCATAGCTTTTACACTATCTCTGGGACACTCTCATTCATCATTATAACATTAATCTAGTTCTTGCTAAAGAGACATCATCTCATTATAATACAAAGTAACTTCTTTTTCCCCTTGCCTAGCCTTCCAGAGTTTTATTTCTAACTCAAAAATCTGTGAAGCGCTTTCTAAATCTAAATAGGTGTCTTTCAAAGCGCCCCAAACATCTTTAATAGTCAAGAGAAAAAGAAAAGGTTTACCTATGGATGCTTCCATGAAATTAATAAGCCACGCAATTATCATAAAATTTTCTGACCTCCACGTGCTCATCTTTGGATCGCCCACTTATGATTGCTTAACTTCTCTAGTTAAATGACCTAGCTTGTTGCGCCCATCAATTGCTAACTTCACGAACTGCGACCATTCGAGATAATTCTTGCCATTCAACTTGTGAGATGTTAGCTGAAAAGAGAGGTGAGACGCCTTTGTCCCTAGAATCATTGCACTCTCAGTAGTTATTTCGACAACAGAACTTTCTAACTCCGTTTAGTTGTTGGATCTTTTATCTCTATTAAATGTTGTTTTAACCATGGTGTTACTGGAGATTTAATCTAGCTTAGACGCCATGAAAGTTTTTAAGAGAGTATTTAATAGAACTGTTCTAAATTTTATTAAGTTAATAATTGAAAAAATAATAAAAAGAAGAGTGATAACCTAACTGGGAAATTAATTCCCTAACTACTAAAAGATCAAACAAAATATTCCTAACAAATCTCAATTAATTATTCTAAAATTTATCTACCTAAATAACTTAAAAATATTCTCAAATTATATGGGTCGTCTGTATTTCAACAAAATCTTCCAGCTTCTTGATAAGCATCGGATCTAAAACTATTTCTAGAAAGAATCAACCGTTCTCATAATTTTATAAGCTGAATTCATTTTCAATACCTAGGGTTAGCAAATAACCTGTGTTTCAAAATCTATGCAGATCTAGTGGCTTCATTTTAAGCACTTGAAAAGATATTCTCAGTTTAAATAACCACAAATGTTAGACCTGAATTAAGACAACAGTTTAAATTGCTAAATTTATCCTTGTGAACTCAACTTAATTTTTAAAGGGTCATCTCTTGATTAGTAATTCGATCAAACACTAAAGGCAGAAAAAGCAGAAACAAAACCAATTTTCGGAAACCGTTTAGGGAGGAAGCTTAAATGAAATATATACATGATACTTCCGTGGAGCAGTCAAGAATGGGTAGTCCTTCCATTGACCCAACATGCGATACCTGTAGATTACAATTAGAATATACAACTTGAAGATATTTTACCAATTAAGAAAACGTAAGTCAAGTCACAAACTCACTGGTTTGGTGAGTTGATCATGTTGCACTGAAGAAAAGCGAAAGTTACTTAAGCTACTAAACAAGTAATGGACATAAAAAGAGGTCTAAAAGCAAAGAATAAGATCATAGAAATCAAGCTACCATTCATGCGTGCTGAAGCAAACCTGTCTAATTATTAGACCCAAAGCAGCTATCAACCCAGAAGTGATGGTGCAGGCTTGAAGCACATTACTCCTGGAAGGAATGGAAATGATATCCGGTGGAGTTGAATCTACACTTTTTCCATTATTATTATTGCCATCCTTGGAAGGACACATATCAGCTAGACCATTGATGTCTTCTGGTAAGGTCTCTTTAGTCTGCAAGGTGAAACTTGTACTCAGCCGCCCCTCTCTTCTTGAAATTTTCATTGGTTTGCGACTAGCAAAGGCCCTTGCACTAAATTTAGTGCTCTGCGGATGAAAGCATATATGTATAAAACTTGTAGGACCCGAAGGCAAACTACTTATCAAATTCAGCAAGATTAGATGGCTTACAATGATTGAGTTTCGGGGTGAAAGCTCTTTGATTCCATAGTATCTAACAAACATCCCACCTATTCAAATATCACCAATTTTGCACATCAACAAAGAATAAAGAAAAGCTCTTTTATTTTTACTAATAACTTAGTTCCTGTGTCAAATCTTAGGGGTATAAACAAGGTACTTAGGTTCGACGAAAGAAACTAGATTCGATTTTGACATTATCTAAGTCAAGCTCAAGGTAAAGCTATCAAATGAGCTAGATTAGAGTATTCTAATGTTTGCCTCGAGTAGTTCGCCAGGCTAATTGAACTTCCTTTTAATATATATTATTCTTAATTAGCATTAAAAAATCTCAGTTCCAACATAAATAATCGAGTTTTTAAGTCGAGAATGAGATTCAAGCCTATTACCAAATAAATTTAATTTAATTTAATGAGCTTAAGCATGGGAGTTCAGTATATTTTTACCGGATAAACAAACATAGTTAAAAACAAATATTGAGCACGCTTGAGCATTTCAAATATTTTTCTTGAATTTTAATCTTGAGCTCAACTCTAGAACTGAAAGTGAATAGAGTTCGAGGTAAGCTTCAAGTATCGAGTTTCAAGTTGAATCAAACTGGAGCTTCTTAGAACGGGCATCAATTGAATTATACCCTGTCAAATCTGATACATGGTGATGGAAGAACTAACATGAAAAACATTAAAACTTTCCCAATTTCAGCATTCTTTTAACTAAACATATTGGTTGGTGAAACAAAAAGAACAAGAAAGGGAAGTCATGGAGAAGTGGCACTAACAGTTTATAGTGAGCAAACCCATAGCTGGTGCCAGCTTCTAAATCAAAGTGGATGCACCCTTTAAGCTGTCAGACCCAGAATTCACAATAAAGCAAGATAATTAAAACATGAAAAGAAAGGCAGAAAGTATTTGTGCGTATCTATGACAGAGAGTAATTCAATTGAAGCCAAACCAAACCTTTATTCCTGCAGTTTCTGTATTTCTAAGTTCCCAACTGGAATTTCAAAACGAAGATATCAAATTTATCCAAACAAGAAGAGAGCATCTAGAGAAGCTGCGATGTATGATAAGGATTACAAGGGCGAGGATGTCAGAAACTGGGTGAAGTTAAGAGCACAAAATATGAAATATCCTATGCTTTTGAAGGCAACACCATTCATATTTTTGTGGGTTAAGGGCGTAGACAGACATGAACTTTTCCAAATACAAAATAACATTTATGTCCTTTTTCCGTCAAATGATAAAATTACAGTTTAGTTATTTTACTTTTACTTTTATTCAATTCAGCTCGATTGAGACTTCCTTTAACACTAATACATTTTTCTTATCATCTTCTTAACCCATATTCATTATTAAATTATATTCTCTCGACTTAGTCAAATTACACTTTAGTCTTTACAATTTTCTATCTCTTTCAGTTTGATATGTTTCTATTATTTCAAGCTCACATTCATACTCACTAAATTTTCTTTCTCCAAATATGTAATTAATTTCTTAAATTTTATTTGATACACTCATTTTTTTAATTTTCCTCATAATTTCACCATCTCTGATCGTAGAACAATACCAGTTACTAAATCAAAAATTTTAAGGTGTTAATTTTTTAGATAAAAGAAAGGAACACATGGTGTACAAATTAAACAAGTCAATATATGGACTTAAACAAACTTCTCATCAATAATATTTTAAGTTTAATTATATCAAAACTTCCTTTAGTTTTAAGGAAAAGAATGTTGATCAATGTATATATGTAAAGGTCAGTGGGAACAAATTTATTTTTCTTATTCTATATGTTTACGATATTCTGCTAGCCGCAAAAGATTTTGGTTTATTATATGAAACCAAGAAGTTCCTCTCTAATAATTTTGAAATGAAATATTTTGGGATAAATGGCAATGATTGTTAGGATTGTCTAAAATACATATATTAGTAAAATTTCAAAGAGATTCAAGATGGAAAAATATTCAATAGGAATAGTACCGGCCAAAAAAGGGATAAATTAATCTTATGCAATGTCCAAAGAATCAATTGGAACTAGAACAAATGAAGAAGATTTCTTATGCATTTGTTGTTGGGAGTTTGATGTATGCTTAAACTTGTACAAAAACATACATCAATTTTTTTGTTGCAATGCTAGGCAGATATTAGAGTAATCCAAGATGGGACCATTAGAAAGCTACAAAGAAATTACTTAGATACTTACAATGAACGAATGATCATGTGCTCACTTATAGGATATCTAATCGTTTAGAAGTAACTTTTTATAAATATTTAGCTTTTGATAAATGTGTAGATTTAAGGAAGTCTACATTTAGTTATTTGTTACTTTTAGAGCAATTTTATGGAAATTGGAAAGCAAATTTATCATTATTACATCTACTATGGAGGCAAAGTTTATAGCATTCTTTGAGTCTATTATTCATGGGTTATGGTTGCGGAATTACACTCCAGGGCTTGGAATTGTCGACAGTATGACAAGTCGTTGAAAACTTATTGCGATAACTCTACATCAAGTTTCTTCTTTAAATGACAAGTATTCGAATGGTACTAAACATATGGAAATAAAATACATTACCATTAAAGAAATTCAGAAATAAAGAGTGCCAATTGAACATATTAGTACCAACTTAATGGTTAAAGATCCATTAACAAAAGGATTGTCACCCAAGACATTTAGTGAGCATATTGAAAAGATGAGTATTATAGGATGTCATTTTGATTTATATTAAGGTGTGACCAATATTATCATTGACACTTTCAACTCCATAATGAAATTATTTTTAATATTTCATATTTTCTAATAAGTATACATAATTGAATTAAAATATTATTAACATGAATAGTCTTAGAATAGAAATGAAAGTTAGACAATTTTGTTTCTTTTCATGTTAAGTTGGAAAATTAACATGTATTGCATGGAAGGAACTATGTTGATATAATGATATACAACCGTCATAGCTCTTATAAATTTTCTAACTATGATTTGATATTATAATTAGTATGATTAAAGATTTAACAATAATAATATTGTACACATTATTATCTTTATTATTAAATCATGAAAGTGATGGCATATGGGTCAAGCGAGAGAATTTAAGAAATTATGTGACCCATATGATATTTATTAGATATTATTATATATTATCTAATAATTAATAATGATTTAATAATTTATTTAAAATTATATTTGATTAGTTGAAGAGGTATATTTCCTGAATAGTTATATTACTGGAATTGTGACTATTTGAATAATTAAAACTCTTCAAAAGGACATGCCATGTAATACCTTACTTTTGACCTAGAAGATGATCAAATGCTTGATGTCACGTTGGTTACTGAAGTAACCTCCAACACAAATTACTGAACACATGAAGATATATTTTAAGCCATTCAAACATAATGAATAGTAATTAATCAATACTACAACTAAAAGAAACTTAAAAATAACATTTGAGATTCAAAATATCGAAAATAGTGGTCAAGTATCGATACTTAACCCATGTGTTCCAATACCCTAGACCAAAAATTCATATTAGTAGTTACTAGGCCCAAGTTTCGATACTCAGATTCCGTGTACCGATACCTCTAAGCAAAGTATCAATACATCTTATTAAGGTTCAGTACCTCACCTTAAACCCAAAACACTCAGCAGAAAAGTACCAAAAACCAACAATCAGTGCCACAAAACACCATTAAACCATGCCATACATCCACCAAAATATTACCAACACATTTAACATACTAAATCAAGTTCAATGTAACAGCCCGATTTTAAGCCTAGTCGGAACAGTGGTTTTAGGATCACAAATCCGACAAGGGAAAATATAATTATTATTATATTTTTATGGTCTACAATTTCATGGAAAATTTTTGTGAATTTTTCATTCAAAAATTTCGACGTTTGGGCACTCAATTTAGCCAAAAGGACTAAATTGCAAAAAGAGCAAAAGTTGAGTTCTACATGTTAGAAGCGTCCAATTGTTATGAAATTTTAAATTGGAGGTCCTTAAATGGTAATTAGACCATTGGTTAAATTTTTGACAAAAATGGACATGAGATAAGTGAAATAGGAAATTTTTAAGTTAGGGGCATTTTGGTAATTTGGTAATTAAAAAGTATTAAAAAGACAAAATAGGCCAAAAATCATCATCTTCAACCTCATGGCTGAAATTAGAAAGGGGGAATCCATGGTTAGCTTTTTCAAGCTTCCAAGTTCGATTATCAAGAAAGACGAGAAGTCAACCTTAATCGGGGAAAAGAGAAGATTAGGGATTAAATTCCAAAATCTTTACATTTTGTATCGAGGTAAGTTGTATGTAATTAATACATTGTTATAATTATTTTTTTTATATTTCGTGACAATATATGCGAAAGGGTTGGATATGAAATAGTTATATTAAAGTTAGAAATTTGAAATTGATAGTTGATTTGTTTAAAATCAGCTTGGTTTATGGATATACCAACTGCAAGTAATGGTTGAAGTGATTTAAATCGAATTATTAAATTGGTTATGGAATTGAGTGGAAAGATTGATATTATAACGTGCTATGGAGAAATTGTAAATTATTGGAAAGTAAGAATCTTTGTGGAACTGTCGGAATGGTAAAGATTTGAATAAGGTATCAATGAACACGTGTGTAGTACTGTGTGAAGGCTACTACGTGAACCGATAAATGATGGTCACATGTGTAGTACTAAGTGAAGGCTACAATGTGTACCGAGAAGCTTTGGTCACGTGTGTAGTACTGTGTGAAGGCTACTACGTGAATCGATAAATGATGGTCACATGTGTAGTACTAAGTGAAGGCTACTATGTGTACCGAAAAGCTTTGGTCATGTGTGTAGTACTATGTGAAGGCCACTACGTGAACCGTAAAACTTGATCACGTATGTAGTACTATGTGAAGGCTACTACGTGTATCGAATGATAAAAGTAACATGGATAGTACTGTGTGAAAAACCCCAAATATTTGTTGTTATACCGACATGTTCAATGAGATATGAGTATGTGATTGGAACGTGATAAGTTGCGAAAGAGTGACTCAAGTGATGAAGTATTGTATTGTGTTATAAAATAAATGGTTATAGTGCTATGTGAATGAGGGATGTGTGGAATTGAATTGAATATTGACTTGAAAATAACGAAGTGAATTTTGAATTGAATAGTGATTGAAAGTGAAATTATGAAAAAGTAGAATTAGCAACAAAACAGTTTTGGACAGCAACAATCACGTGACTTTAAAAAATCACCAAAAATGGTGGAAATATAATTAGAGAGTGAATAAGATATGAAATGAAATCTTAGTGAGTCTTTTTTTTAAAAAATAAACAGAGCAAGCAAAAGAGTTATATATTTTGAGATATTTGAATTTTAGTGAGACAGGGACGGATTGATTTTGGAATCCCCTATTCTAATTTTGGAAAATCATTAAAAATTGTACAAAAATAATTATGAGTTATAATTTATATTTATATAATTCTTAATGAGCCTATTTTCAATAGAAACAAAAAAAATACCATTTGAATTCTGTACAATTAGATAATTCATTTTTAGTAAAGAGTGGTCAGAACTGTCAGACTGCATAATATGGTAAACTTTAAACAATAAACTGTACTATTTGGCTAAACCAAAAATTCTGAAAATTTTATGATAATAAGATATGTGAGTCTAGTTTCAGATAAAATTAACGGTTCTTAATTTGGAGTACTGTAGCTCCAGATAAAAATAATTTAGTGATACTGACTCGGATAGACAGCTTTGAATATACATAGGGGTGAATAAAAAAACTATAGAAAATGTTATTTCTAAGAATGTTAAGTACACTAAGGATGTGGAATGGAGAGGAGGAGGAGGAAAATTAAATATATATATATATATATGAATTATTTATGTATAATTTGTTATATGATGGATTATAATCGATAAACGTGGAAATAGAAATGATGCTTACATTTGTATGTTATTGATTATGGTTTAAGCTCATATTGGAAAATAAAGTTTCATAGTATGTATGTATGGTATACTTGGTATATGATTTGGTATGAAGTAAGGCCATGAATGGTATATGGATTAAATGCACTAGCTTGCGACTATGGTTGAATGATATGTTATTGTTTTGTGTAATTTTCGTAGGAAATGGGTGTGGAAAGGAAATGAAATACTAAGTTCATACTTGAAGAATAAAATGACGAAAAAGAGGATGGTGAGTTGATTCGATGTTGTGATGTTGTTATTTAAGCTTAAGTGATGTTTGCATTGCAATACTAAGAATTTTATAAATGTGTTAATGAAGGGTAAAATCGATAAACGTTGAGTTAAATGCTGAATACGTATTAGTATTGAACTTAATGATATTGAATTGTACGTGAATTAAATGGAAGTTTCTAGTGATATGTTTTGAATTAAAAGAATTATGGTGGTACTGAAATGTATATTGGATTGAGAAATTTTTTTGAATTGTGAACATGAGAAATTGTAAATTGAATGAAATAAAAATGAAGCATTGAATTACATGAGTAAGTATCGGGTCTCGTAGGCCCTATTTGTTATAATTTTAGTATTTTGAAGTTATAATGTAAAGATTTATAAAAGCATGTTAATAATTTGGAAAACCTTAATTTGAATGAAATTTTGTAACTCGGTTTAATACGTATCCAAATGTATGTGTTCTAGTAATGCCTCATACCTTATTCCGGCATCGAATACGGGTAAGGCGTGTTACATCCAAAACATCAAACAACATGCTCCCAAACACATTAAACCAAATTTTGACCTTGTAAGTAAAAATTATCATTTAATAACAACTACACAACATGCAATTTAGATTCAACATTTAGCTATTGACAAAGCACATATCCAATAACCTTATGAAGCCCCACGTACCTATGCATGGTAACATATAGCATAATATGTCATATGTTAAACTACACACTGAACCACAAAGCTTAGTGGTGCAAAACATTTTCAAATATGTCGTATGTTAAACTAAACGTTAATAAACATATAACCATTTATTATATTAATAACCAATAATATAAACATAATCCAAATACACCAAATAGCATGTTATAGAATACAATGCCATAGTTAAGTACCTTCAACTACAATAACACTTCAAAAATGTCAAATATAACAATATTTCCAAAACTTCATATACATAATCCAAATCATAGAAAATAGCATAATTTGCATAAATTTCACATTATAACATATTATTGAAGCCTCATTAACTGAAATTAGAGTCGTAAATAGATACATGGATATCCAACCGTTCCCCAACAAGATAATGCATAAGAACAATGGTAGATACACAATAGTGAATTTCTTATGCATGTATAACATGACTTTCAACCAATCCCTAAAAAATAATTATTGACAAAGTCCCACAAAATCAAATCTATCGGGTGTAGAAGGGTAACCCATCCATAAAAGCTCAAAAATACCCTATGGCATGTCAAGTATACCTAAGAATTATATTCAATTTTTCACATTAACAATGTTCATATTGACAACAACATGAAATCATCTATTTTTCAACAACATTAATATTTCTTCAACAACGAGTAATTGATTACATGCATAATACTAAAACAAAATCTCATGCCATCAATCAACCCTTATAATATTATATTTATTATACCAATATATGAATTAAATAAACTCAACTTAGAAAATAGCATAAAATTAAAAGAAAATGCAAGCACAATGTTAGACCCCTCACCTAACTCGATCGTCGAGTCCTAGCTACAGGATGCTACATTCGTTGCCGGAGCAACTACAGTCAAGTATACAATAAAATAATCATTCACACACGCAATTATGTGACAATCACATTCAGATCATGCTAAACAATCAAAGTTGAGTATTGATCAAGCTTACGAAAGCTCATTTGTCAACCCTAGAATGAAACAAGACCAAATTGCAAAGTTTTAAAAGTTCAACACCAACGTCGTGACATCATATACTCCACATTGTGATGTTACCAAACAATTTATAATGTCATGATTTCATGCCACTCGACATCACGACGTCACATATTGTTGACCACCGTTGTGATGAGGAAAGATGATCGTCGAGA
This sequence comes from Gossypium hirsutum, assembly GCF_007990345.1. Lineage (NCBI taxonomy): Eukaryota > Viridiplantae > Streptophyta > Magnoliopsida > Malvales > Malvaceae > Gossypium > Gossypium hirsutum. The sequence continues at coordinate 38,530,228 of NC_053441.1, read as the reverse complement.
CGGTGACCTTGTTTTTGGTTAAAATGAGTCATTTGGTACCTATTCCAAAGTTTCCAACCAAATCTTTCTACATGTTCATAGAATACCAAATGCAATTGAATCAACACATACCAAAATCATGTCAAACTAGTTCAAACACTCAAATTTAACTTCATAACAAGACATTTACTACACATACATTAATTAAACTTAAACATTTCAAGACAGGTATGGAATTCAAGAACATGAAGCATCAAAATAGTTTCAAGCACGAAAGTAGTTTGGCACATAGTATTCTCTCCTATTCTCCCCTTTAAGAACCCTTACCAGCTCATCGTCTTATTTCTCCTTCTCTCACCTTTCTTATTTCTCCACTTAGAAAGTCACAACATAATAAAACGACTACGGCTAGCTCACGAGTTTTTATGCACAAATGATTGAGTTTTTCTACTTTTGTGACTTTGTCACATTTGCTCCTTTTTCAATACATCTCACTCACAATACTTTTGTTTTTCACGCACTTTTTCTATTCTTTTTGGCTTTCTTTCTGAATTTTAATTTTATTTTGCACATGGTGGCTATCTTATAATCTCTATATCACACTGCTTCTTCATATTTCATTCTAATTTTACAATATTTGTCATGATGTATCTACTTAATCCTCATTACATATGGCCAGACATCTAAATTCGTGCAATTTTAAGACCAAAGAAAAATGGTAAGTAGAAATTGATGTTTTGGCTCAATTTTTGTATAAAGGTTTATTAAGAAGTGTTTTCTAGCTCAGAATGAGTACTAAGGATCGATAAATAAGGTTAGATTTTTGGCTCTAATTTATACCAAACATGCCTTAGGTCATCCCTAGGTATCTCAATATTCACAAATTTAATCAATCAAGTAATCACAAATCCAATTGTTTATCATACATACTAGCATGCTCGTTTCATCATATTTTCTATGTCATTTGCTATATTCAATTACTTAATGCTTATTTATAGTGTAATATATAGAACTTACTAGTTTAAAAATTGAAAATTGAAAATCATTCACTATCATGCCCTATTTATAGTAAACCCAACCAATCTATATACATGCTCCTAACCAATCACTTGTATTTCTACAAGCTCTAGCACATATTGAAAATAAAAATTAAAAGAACAAGCATAAAAAAATCAAAAGCAAATTTCCTATGTTACCCCCTACACTTTAGATAGAATATTGTTCCTAATTTGCAGCTTTGAATAGATAAGGAAAGAAGTTACCCGATTGATCATGACAATGTTATGACCTAATGGTGGGTGTTTCCTTCCTTGTTTGTTGTAAGCTCAAAATTGTTATGTTTTTTTTTCATGTGAAGTTCCTACATAGAAAACTTGAAACATAAAAGAAAACAAATATGTAAAAATCTACTATTAAGCCTACTCCTAAAAAATAAAAAGTATCTAAAATTAATTACAGTCCCAAAATAAGAAAATATTAAGAGTTTGGTTTAATCATCCTTCTCCTCCTCAAAATCCATCTCATTCCCTTACTCTTCTCTTTCCCCATCCTCACTATCTTCCCTTTCCTTACTCCCTTGCTCTTTTCTTTATTCTCGGAATGCGTTGGGCCGAACATATCTGGCAGATAGTTTGGTACTCTCATATTATTTTGTCGCACAAATTATTAAAAATCGGGCACGTCTCTTGCATCCATTTTATCATCCAATCTATTTTTGGATTATTTTCCTCACCAATTTCTTGTCAAGAGGTTGGTTTTGCTTTTCGTTTGAGTGAGGTTGGGACGTCCATCTTTTCTATTCGACATTTGTTTGAATCACTTATTTGTTCTCTTTGAAGCTCTTTGTACTGCGTATATAGTGTATCCCCTATGATACTTTTGAAAGGCTTCATAAATTGCTTAGTGGTCATCATTAGAATGTTGGCTCTCTTGCACAAGGTCGTCACTAAGTGGGGGAAGAAAACCCTAACTTTTTTACCACTTACGAACTGTTCATGTAGTGATAGATCCATGTCCCAATGCACACCTATTTTTTCTTCAAAACAACATATAGTAAAACCGCTCGAAAGGTATTAACATTAGATACATTTAGAGTCGGAGAAATTCAAATTAATAAAAATTGTATCCACATTTTAACAATTGGAAATATAATTTCTCGGTTAAAGGACCTAGGAAATCAGTACTGAGGTGACATTTCCATTCATCCCTACTCTCCGTTAAATAACTTTTAACGTTATCCATATTAATGTCTCTAAAATATTCCAAATCACTTTCCTTCAAAAAATCATTTTCGTAATATAGAGCGTTATAAAATTCACAAATAACTCGAGGGGTGACTCTTACTGCTTTTCCTTATACGGGTACCATTTCCCATGTGTCACCATCTAGTCTCCTAGACTCTTAGTCCTTGAGAGATGCATAAAATTCCTGTACTACTTGGACCACGATAGAGTCTTTAGGTGTAACGCAAAAATACTCCCACCTATGATATTGAACCAGGGGCCATATGTCCTTACATAGAATCATCAGAGGTTCAAATTCCCTTTTTAAATTAACGTTTTCCCTTGAAGTTCTAAAAAGTATTTTCAACATTTAGATTTGCAAAATTTGAAGGGTTTGTAACTGTCGATGGTTTAGGTGTGTTAGCCTTCTAGTTTTTCTTGGAGGCATATTCAATATGATTTTTAGTAGAAAAACTAACAAACTAATAGCAATGTACTTTACCGTCAATAGAACAATAAATTTTAGGGTTGGAACTCTTAACCTTGACCTTGAAATCTTGTTGTTTCCCTCCAAAGATTATTTTGTCTTCCCTTATTAATGCTTGATGTGTAATCTGCATCGAAAAACAAAGACAAGAAAAAATTGCAGCACAATAAAAGAGAAAAAGAAAAAAGAGATTTTTAAGGTTTAAGGAATTCTGAGAGAATGTACGGTTTAGAAAAATTTTAAGGGTTAGTAAAAGATTTTTTAGGTTTAAAAAGGGGTATTTTAAAGTTAAAACCGAGTTAAAACAGGTTTAAATCCAGTGGGTTGTGCAATGGGTCGCTAACCTAAGTTTTCTTCAAATGGTGGACCTAGACGTTGCTAAGAATAACCTTCCCAATAGAATGGGTATCTTACAGTCTTCTTAAAAGTCTAAAATAATAAAAACTATCCCGGATGATGAAGTTAAGCACCTTAACCAATACATCTTCGAGTAATCCCTCTGGTTGACCTGAATACCTATCAACTAATTGTAGTGTGATATGTGTATTTTTAAGCTCCCCTAACCTATGTTTTCCAAATATAGATAAAGGCATTAAAGTAATACTAGTTCCTAAGTCACATCTTACTAAAATTAATATCCCATATCTCTATTGGTATTGTGAAACTTCTCAGGTCTTTTAAGAGGGGAATCTATTTAGAAATAAACACACTGTAACACGCGTCTATGTTAACCTTGTTAGAGTATTGCCAAAGACCAATCATGAAATGATTGTAATCACATACTCATTTTACTTGTTTATTAATATAAGACATTTCCATTGTTATTTCATTTTCATTTTCTATGTATTAAATAATATGAATTGTAATAAAGTCCTAAGAAAATATGATTATTCTTAAAAAAGTCCTCAATCAAGTATTATTGTGGGCTTGGACAACAATAATGCATTGAGACTAATGTGTAGTTGATTGATGACAAAGAATTACCATTGACATAGGGATGTCAAAATCAATACATGAGTATGTGTTAGAGAACAACATATTAGACTGACCCGCTATAAGTATGTTTCTTGGATTAGTATATAATAGTCACAATATTACTCATAGTGATAATTATGTATATGATCTTCAGACTTGAGATCATCATTGTCCCAACATCCTGAGTCATATATTTTGATATAGCCAAAGCGTCTATTGTAACAGGTTGTACTATAAAGACTGATATTGGATATACCACAATCCAGGTAGTGAGATATGATTGACTAAGATAGGATTTATCCCTCCTACATAATGGGAGCAATATCTTAGGCCTATTGATGGAGTGAGACTAGAAATGCATGGCCATGCTCGAATAAGTTGATATGAGATATTACACTTATTTGTTTATTGTAGTTTGCTCAAAAAATCAAAAAATATAAGATTGGACTATACAAGTGTGACTATTCCATGACTTTTGTCCAGTCTAGATATTAAGGATAAAATGATATAATACATGAAAAGATTATCACAGAAAGGTTATGTCAAATCACGACTTCTTCTAACTTGGGTGACAATGATGCATTGGTAGATGTCACTCATTGCTTGTAATGTTAGAAACATTCTAGTATTACTACTAACATTACAAGAGCCTATAGGGTCACATCCTATAGTTGAAACAAACAAAATCCAAATACATTTGGCATTGTATTTAGTTGTCACATGAATTAAATTAATTGTTGAATTAATTTAATTTGATAGTTACATATTAAATACATTATATGTACAAGATTTTTGTACACATATAGAAAACATAGATATAATTAGTATATGAATTTGATTCATTCAAAATATTAATTGTATATATTTTACCGAATTTATTAATATAAACAATTATATTACTTGTTAGTATATGAATTTATTAATATAAAATATTAATTATATATATTTTACTAAATTTATTAATAAAAATAGTTATATTAATTAATTTCGGTCAAAAGATAAAGACATGTAAATTAATATTCTTTTAGAAAGAAGATAATTTCTTTTTTGAACTTTTCATTTGACTTCTCTATTAATAAGGGAATAATTCTATATTCTTTTGGAAAGAATATAATTCATTTTTTTAACATTTCATTTGCCTTCACTATTAATAAAGGAATAATCCTAGTTTTCCTTTTTAATATGTGATATCAAAGAGGATAAAAGGAGGATAATCCTTAATGTGTTAAGGTTACCAACTTAATAATTTAAAATGTCTAGTAACTATTTTTAATTCTATCTAAAAGGTTCAAAAGAAAGTGGTTGTTCATTTTTTACGAGGTGGAATACGTAGAGGCTTTGACGTTTTTGTTTTGGCATCGACTCGACATCGAATCAGTAGCATCCTTTCAATGTTTTTAGTAAAGAATGTATATTTTCAACTCTATTTCCACCTAATTTGTTCCTCATACATGGATCCTTGGAATAATTTTTCTGCTACGCCACGGGGCGTACCGACGGTCCCAACAATGGTATTAGAGCCACTTGAATGATACGGATTCAAGATTAAATTTATTGGTTGATGCTATTGTACGAGATATATGTTGTATACTATGTTTGATATACACGGTTTGGAAATGCATGATTATAGCCCGATAACCCATTCAATTTATTATTTGCAAAGGTTGTAATTTTATAAATATGGCCTGCGTGCCATGCCTTTCTATATTTCTCTTGTACTTCTCTTCTCATCTTACTCCCTCGTTTGTAAAATGAGTTTCTATAATTGTAAATTGTATGAGTTGATACGAACTAGAGGAAAAGAAGGTTGGGCTACCTAAAGTGGAAAATAAGCTTGAGAAACGGTTTTCCCATTGGCTCAGGAGGAACCACCTTAGCTTTATGGGCTATAACCCTTGCATTTATTTATTGCTTTATATTTTTCTTATATATGATACAATTGATGATATGTTAGCATGCATGTTATAGAATATTGATAAGATTAATTAAAGGATTAAATGGAAATATGTAAATCATTAGTGGTGAGATTGTCCTCAAACAAAAACAGAAATTATATATCGTTGAAGAACTTATCTGTCATAATTCGGTGTAGCAAATTAAACTAATTTTTGCACTTTTAGAGCTTGAACATAAGCATTTTAGTTATGTTTTGAATACTTCTTAGCAAGTTTATTTAAATGTAATAAAATGTGTTATTCGAGTCTTTAATTGACCTTAGGGGCCGAAAGAGGCCTAAAGGTGAGCTAATACACTTTGTGAGTGTGCAGGAGACCATTAGAAAGCATAATAACTCAAGACTGGTCACTAGGTTGCAACACGATGCATTAGATTTCACAACATAGGGAGCAGAACTGAAGAAGTCCAAGACAGGCTGTGTTGCCAAGCAGTGTGCCTCACACGGCTGAGACACACGCCCATGTCTCAGGTCGTGTAACAATCAAATTAGGGACACACGACTGTGTCCTAGCTCGTGTCCTCACCCGTGTAACTCACTAAGTAGGGTCACATGGTTGTGTCACACGCCCATGTGTCAGGTCATGTAACTCTCGAAATTGCCCTACACGCCCGTGTGCTAGGCCGTGTGCTAGGCAGTAAACTAACTGAATTGCATTTAAAGGAACCTACAGGAGACACACGGCTGTGTCACCAGGCCATGTGTCAGACACAATTGAGTCACACGCCCGTGTCTCAGGTCGTGAGGACATAAATTTGCCCAAAATCAAGCCATTTCCATCACCAAATCATGCATACACCAATAGGCCTTTTGTGCACATAAACAAGGCATCAAAACCTTACCAAAACATACATATAATGACCAATTCAAGAGTCCTAAATCAATGAACTAATATGCCATTCAAGGTACCTCAATTTCAATCATCCAAAACTTACCTAATATACATATTATACCACTTCTCATTCATCAACTACCACTACAAATTCCTTTCGAAACATGTCATAATCTTACCATTTTCAAACTATCCTAAAACATACCACATAAGCCTTTCCAAAACATACAACATAGCACAATGACAGAAGTCATCAAAGCATCAACGTACCAAAACGAGATAACATTTACAACATTTACGAGCCAAAACACCAACCAAACATTCATCACAATGAAATTACAATACAACCTATACATGCCATTATAACCTTGGCCAAAACATTCAAAAACTATTGATATTTATGTTGGATAGTTTGATAGAACTCCGATGAGCTTCCAAACTGATCGAGCTTCCGATTATCTATAAAACATAAGAAAGAAATTACGTAAGCACATAATGCTTAGTGAATTCGTAGAACATGAAATATAACTTAACATTTCATTTATATAACATTAAGTATAAGTATAGTGTAATCCAACCACAAGTTTGGCATAAGCCTAAGCATCATCATCAATACACAAGTTAGTGCATTTATACATAATTCACTTAAATTAAACATATGATAATTCATTTCTATATGAACATACATCATTTGATTCATTCATCATTTTCATGAGCATATGCTTAATTCCATTTGGAAACTTACCATTTCAATCCCTTTTCTTACCTGTTAAATCATCTAGAATATCATGGGATACTAGAGAAAGCTCACATAAAGTGTGCTTAAACATATAACCGTAACATTTCCTTTACATCGTTGCTCACATGAGCTGTGGAATGGGCCTGCTCACATGAGTTGTGGGTCAGAATGTAAGCTATATGATACTGCTCACACGAGCAGTGGAGTATCCACAACAAATTCAGGACCTTAGCCATCAGTAGGACATTCAAGACTAGCACCCGAAACATGAAATCCCTAATGGCATGTCATTTGTATCCTACGAATTCCTAAGGTTCAACCGAGACTCAACAACCATCATAGCATTGTCTTGGATATACATTGTCCAATAGCATTATAAATACATAATAACATACAATTGAATAACATGGATATAGTAATTCGTACATACAAACTTACTTCAACAACTAGGGTGTAAAAACAAAGTCGAACTAATCTGAGGCTTTAGCTTTTTCTCGATCTAAATCTCTACGTGGTCTATCTTGATTGAAATAGACAAATTTAATCCATCTAATATCCCTAGAATTCAATTTAGTCAACAGTTCTTATATATGCAAAATTACTATTTTGCCCCTAACATTTTAACTTTTCTCAATTTAGTCTTTAAGCTCATAGATTGAATTTTAAAAATTTTAATCCTCTTTTCAAGCTTGCTGGATTATCTAAGGACTTAAATCAATCCATACCATCATTTCATAAATTTTTCATGAACTTTTACTATTTTTACAAATGAATCCATAAATGTAAATTTCATCAAAAATCACCTTACAAAACTTGTTTATTTATCAACAAGGACTCATAACCTACCATTAAACATCAAGAATCATTCAAAAACATTCATACCATAACCCTAAATCTTTAACAATTTTACAAATTGATCCCTAGGCTAGCTAGATTAAGCTAAAACGACCTTAAAAACATAAAAATCATTAAAAACGAGATGAAAAACATTTATCATGCACCAAATTTAAGCTTGGCCGAACAAGAACTCATCCATGGAGGTTTTTCTTCTTAAAAATTGGTTAAGGCATAGAAAATAAAGATGATACCACTTTTCTTTCTTTTGTTTTAACTTATTTACCAAATTACCAAATTAACCATTAAAAACTTCAATAATTTCACTAAAACCATGTCCATAAACATCCACTACCACTTCAATTGGTCTAATTACCATTCAAGTTCCTTAGATTAAAATTTCATAGCTAGTTGACTCCTTTAACTAATAAAATTCTACTTTTACACTTTTTACGATTTAGTCATTTTACTTAATTAATCATGCAAACATCAAAATTTCTTAAGAAATTTTAATATGATCTTACTAATATCCCATAGACAATAAAATAATAATTTACCCATTAGATTTGTGGTCCCAAAACTGCTGTTCTAATTTTACTAAAAACGGGCTACTTTAGGCCTATCTATGAACACCTTAACCCTAAATCGGTCTTGACTATGAGATATGAAGACAAGTAGTCCTTGCCGACTCAGTATTCCAGTGAACATATTGGAATATCCTTCTGGGTTACTGACTAGTTGATTGAACAAGAAAACACGAGACGACAATTGCTTAAGATTATCGAAACGAGATAATCATCTATGCCCAGATTTGATATATATATTTCTTTATTTGATTTCTTTCCTTTCGTTTGTTTAATTTCATTTAATGTTTTTAGGATAGTTTATTAAACTATTCTCTTTTTTTATCTTTTATACTATAATCTGATTAGAATATTAATTAGATCAATTTATGTTTAAGTAAAGATTAATTTAGTACTAGCCTCCATTGGGTACGATCCTCGGACTACTCACCTACTCCACTGTAAACTATCTTACAACTTGAACCATACACTTTCAGATACATTTTCTTATATCTTTTGTGCAAGATTTATGCTCTAGACGTTGGTACGTTTGGAGGCAGTCAGGTTGTTGGCGCCGTTGTCGGGGAGGCAATGTCACTATATTAGTTGTAATTTTTGCATTTTAATAGAATAATTAGGAAATTTTTAGGTTATAGTTACGAATTTACTTTTCTTGTTTTCTACTAATATTCTCTTTTTGAGTTTAATGTATGACTCGTAGTAAGGGAGCACCTATAAGGCTAGTCATAGATTTAGAGAGAATAATCCATAAAAATTGTCGACAGCAAGAAAAGCAACAACAGATTGATCTGTCGTAATTCAGTGTAGCAGATTAAACTAGTTTTTTTTGCATTTAAGGAGCTTAAATACAAGTACTTTTTTATGTTTTAGTAGAGTCTTCATAATTTCATTTACATTTAACAAAAAGTGTAATTTGTGTCTTTTATTGACCTTAGGGGCTGAATGAGGCCTAAGTGTTAGCTGATATACTTTGTGAGTATGCAAGATAAGGCATGCTAACTCGATACTGGTCATTGTGCTATAACAGTGAAAGCTTGATGTAGCAACATGGGGAGCAGTATAAAAGAATTCCAAGACTGTCTCTAATGTCGCGACATAGTCTGAAGATGTCGCGACACACCCCTGCAGATATCCTGAATATGAGCATGCTGCATTCAATGTTGCAACACATGCACTAGGTTGTAGCGACATCAATCCTGTACAAGAAACACTTACGAACAAGTGTTGTTTTGTCTGTACAATCAAAATTTAAATACAAGAGCGTCAATTGACCTAGGGTTGAGGATGATGACAACCCTAACTCTATGAATAGGCTCTTAAACACTTGTAAAAGGACAGTTTTTTATATTATTAGTTTCCTTTGTAGAATTTAATTTTCAGTTTATTTTTCTTTATTTTGGGGTTTAGACTTCTTTTCAGTTCTTTTCATTAGTGTTCTTCAGAGAACTTGATTTGTAAACTCAATCAAATGTTTGAGGATTTCAGCATTTCATATGTCAAATACAAATAGAATTCTCTAAACTATATGCTTGTCTTTATGCATATATCTAATACCAAGTTTATGATGTTTATTGATTCCATGAGGAACTAATCCTCTTATGAGGGATTAGCGAGTGGATGTGTGCTTAATTAATTTTTATGTAGATTTTTCTTAGCAGATTAACTTTTTGGGAAAGGAAGAACTTAAACCCTAGGCTTAACAACCCTAGGAAGTCATTTAGGTGGGAATGAACCCAAAATTGGTATGGTTTATCTGTGAACACCTTAGCCCCAAATTGGTATATACTATGAGGTCAGAAGATAAGTAGTTCTTACCAACTCAGTATTTTAGTAGACGTATCGGAAGATCCTACTAGGGTATTAGATTATATGCCCAAACATTCAAACAAGCCTCCCTGTGATTTGTATGATATGCCTTAATGTGAAACCACCAGGACGGACAACTCTGAGGTATTGTCACACATGTCAAATATGATGGTGCAAATGATTAAAAAGATGTAATAAATATTCGAAGCGCTGCCTTCCAGGAAAGAGGACATGTTTGACGCTCACAACTTGGATCAAGAGAACCCTTTTATTATCGATGACCATGATGAGAATTATGGTGAGATTCAACTAGATCTGGTAACTGAAGATCATTAGGATGAGTTGAATATAGTTGAAACGGCTCTGATCCAATTGACATAGTAGCATAACTAATCGTAAAGGTAGAAGTGGAAGATGAACTAACCACTAACATGGATCTTAAACTAATATTGAATGAAAGTGCAGATGAGCCAATACACTTTCTGGTCGTAGCAGAGAAGGAGCCAACTAAAGAAGTCAATGAGTTTGATCCATTCTCATCCGAAAAAGGCAATAAAGCTCGAGGGACCAAAACTTCATGCTACATGGATGGAAGGAAGCTTGAGGAAATAATAACTCAAAAAATGATTGGGGTTGGCTCGAATTTGGTACCAAATGGCTTGTAATGTGGATATTGCACTGATCGAAAATAAGATCACATCATTAGAATCGACTGAAGAGGCTGGTTCATATACATCAACAGAGAAACAAATGTCGAATCAAAGTGTCGAGAACCAACTGGAAGTTCTTCTATGGTAGCGATATAGATTGTCCCAATTTCTAAAGAATTTTTACATTTTGTTTTATTTTTCAATTTTTTTTATTTTTTTTGTTCTTTCTCGTCATTTTTATTATTTAGTATTAATGTTATTTGTGTGAAAGTTTTTTTTAGGTGTAGATACTATGGTTGGACAAAATCGAAAAAAATCAAAGAAGCTAGAAATTGGGCTTGATGTCGCGACCTCCTAGACAAGACGCATCTTACAACATTAAAAGCCCAAGTTCATTCGAATATTTTTAGACATTCTATCATCCATTATAGACACTTCTTTTTTTCTTTTTATTTCATATTTCTTGTCGTTATATTTTTTAGTTACCTTTTCGTCAGCTTGGAGCACACAAGTCCCGGGATTATCATAACAACAAGGATACGACTTACTCAGGGAAGTTTTCTTCTTTGCACTGTTTTTCATTAAAGGCAATGTATGTTCTAAAGTGTAAGGGGAAGTGCATACGATTAGTTTGTGTGTTTTAGTTTATGTGTTTACTTTGCTTTAGTTGATTATTTTTAAAATATATATATTATTTTTCTGTTGCATAGTGCTTGGATTATATTAACACTGTGAATAGTGGTTGAAAATAATGAAACATGTAATGATTTTTGTCAAACATGAATTTTTTTATTGATATGAGATAATTTGATTATTTTAATGGAAATTGATTAGGTTGCCTAGTTAAATTGCATAATAGATTAGAAGTACCAAAGTAAGAATGTTTGATGATGCCATATGAGATATAAGTTTTATAGATAGCCATAGAGACATGAATGCTTGAATTGATTATTATTTATTTGGTTTAATTTGAAGCATGAGAGAAATTCTGAATGGTGGGATGCTTAGGGATGACCTAAGGCATTGTTTGAATAGTCAGTTCTCAAATGACCATACTCTTTTTTGATGAATCAGCAAAATTGAAACCCAAAGACCACACATAAAACTTGAACTTTTCCCTATCCTTGGTCCTTTAAAACATTACAAAATAGACATCGGGCCATATATATTGAGGGTTTAGGTAGATACATTACGGTGATTTAAAAAAAGAGCGAAATAGAAAGAAACAATGTGATACAATTATTATAGGTCAAGTAAAAATGTGTGAAAATGAAAATGAAAAACTCAAAAGTAAAAACGAGTGGAAAAAGTATAGAATAGAAACAAAAACACTATGACTGAGAAAAGAGTAAAAAGTCAAGTGACAAAACAAAAAGTCACAAAAGCGAGTGAAAACTCAGCCATCAGTGCACCAAAAGTTGTTAAGCCGACCATAGTTGCTAGTATCATATTGTATCTTCTTACAAGGAGAGATAAGGTAGGTGAGAGAGGGAGACAAAAGGCGGTGAGCTTGGAAGGGACATTAAGGGGGAAGAGAGGGAACAATGTCATGTGCCTAACTATTTCCAATGTTTGAACCATTTTAAGCCATATCTTTCTTTGAACCCATACCGTCCTAAGCCTCAAAATGTTACAAGCCTAGAAGACCAATGCGACTTAAGTGTTCTTAGTGCATAATATTCTGGAATTGCTAACAAATATCCTCAATGAATATTTTCTGATTCACATAATTGTGTCTACTACATATATGTTTGATTTATATTAATGGTGATATTGTTAAATATTTGGTCATGGGAATTACTTCTAATTTGTTAGTAATGTAAATTTGTAAACTAATCCTATTTTTTCTTTAAAAATTTTAAAAACATCGAACTATCAAGATTTAGTTACTTGTGCGATAAGAATTGTAATCATGTTCTTAGTAGTAATAAAATCCAAGGGACGTATTCTTATTGCATGCTACGTGTCTAGACTTGGTTTACTTGAGGACAAGCAAAGTTAAGTGTAGGGTAGTCGAGGTGTGAGGTTCTTATTTGCATCCATATTCACTAATTCTAGCTTGTTTAAATAACGAAACCAAGTCACAAAATTTTATTTTTACATTTTGTCATTTGGTTTACTTTTATTTACAACTAATTTTTTTCTTTTTGTTTTCATACATTCTTTGTAGTTTATTTTAATTATATGTTTGCATTGCTTGAGGACAAGTAATGACTTAAGTGTGTGGGATTTTGATTTTTCGTAATTTGGTGTAACAAATTAAACTATTTTTGCATTTTAGGAGCTTGAATAGAAGCACTTTTGTTACGTTTAAGTCGAGTTTTCATAATTTCATTTACATTCACTAAAAAGTACAATTTGTGTCTTTTATTAACCTTAGGGGTCGAATGAGGCCTAAGGGTGAGATAATATACTTTGTGGGTGTGCAGGAGACAATTAGAAGGCGTGCTAACTTGATATTGGTCGATGTGTAGTAATACAAAGAATTTGATGTAACAACCTAGGGAGCAGAATAGAAAATTTCCAAGACTGCCTCCGGTGTCGCAACAGGTCCTGAGGATGTTGCGACACACCCCTGAAGATATTTGGAATATGAGCATGTTGCCTTAGATGTTGCAACACAAGCACTAGGGTGTCGCGACATCAATCCTGTACAAGAAACACTTATGAGCAAGGGGTGTTTTGTTCTGCACAATCAAAATTTAAATACGAGAGCATCAGCTGACCTAGGGTTGATGATGATGACAACCCTAACTCTATAAATAGGCTCTTAAACACTTCTTAAAGGACAGTTTTTTATATTATTAGTTTACTTTGTAGAATTTAATTTTCATTTTATTTTTCTTTCTCTTAAGGTTTAGACTTCTTTTCAGTTCTTTTCATTAATGTTCTTCAAAGAACTTGATTTGTAGAAGCAATCAAATGTTTGAGGATTTCAGCATTTCATATGTCAAATACAAATACGATTCTCTAAAATCTACTCTTGTTTTAGTCTTTATGCATATATTCAATACCAAGTTTATGATGTTTATTGATTCCATGAGGAACTAATCCTTTTATGGGAGATTAGCGAGTAGAAGTATGATTAATTAATTTTTATGTAAAGTTTTCTTAGTGAATCAACTTTTTGGGAGAGGAAGAACTTAAACCCTAGGCTTGACAACCCTAGGAAGAGATTTAGGTTGGAATTAACCAGAAATTGGTATGGCCTATTGGTGAACACATTAGACCCAAATTGGTATATACTGTGAGGTCGAAAGATAAGTAGTTTTTGTTGACTCAGTATTAACTAGTTGATTACACTAGAAAGCCCGAGAAGACAATTGATTATGAATACCAAAGTGAGCTAATCACCCGTGTCTACATTTGATCTAGTTTATAATCTAGTTTTCTAAAGACTCCTTTTATTTATGTTATTTTTAGTTCTTTAATTATAAAATTTATGTTTATTCTTAATATAGTTTATTTACAGTACTAATTAGATCTATTGGTGTTTAGGTTAGAATTAATTTAGTAAGCCTTCCTTGGGTACGATCCACGGAATACTTACGAAGTGTTTCGTTTTAAAGAAACTATATTATAACCTGGCGCATATACTTGCGGTGACCGCCTCAAATTCTGTATTTTTTGTAGTAGTACTTACACTCTGAATGTTAGTACGTTGGAGGCGGTCACAAATGCAACATCCACCACCACCTGCTATAATTAACGAATTCATTGTTTGATAAGCATAACAATCGAGAAGATCTATTACTACCACCACAGCTACCCGTAAATCTAAACATGGCACATAATGAGAGGACTCTAAGAGAATATATGATACCAAATCTGGATATGGTTCAAGGGAGCATAACGAAGCCAACTATCACGACCAATAATTTTGAGATTAAGCCTACCATGATCTAGATGATCCAGAACAATTTGTAGTTTCGCAGAACAATAACATAGGATCCAAGTCAACATTTAAAATGGTTTCTCCAATTTTAAAAATGGGGTTACTGATGATGTTATAAGTCTTTGGTTGCTCCCCTTTTCATTAATTTATAACGCCTTTTCTTGGCTAGATTCGTAGCCACTAGGATCAATCACGGCATTCGATGAACTCACAGGAAAATTCCCACGAAAGTTCTTCCCCATCAGCAAAACGGTCTAGCTAAGAAGGGAAATTTCGATGTTCAAGTAGTTAGAAGGAGAAAGCCTTCACAAAGCATGGGAGTGTTTTAATATGTTGATTCATAAATGCCCATACCAAGGATTACTTGAGCGATTACAACTGCAAACTTTTTACAACAGGTTGGCTGTGCATTCAAGGTCAGGATTAGATGGAGCAGCAGGAAGAGCCTTGATAAATAGAATGTGCAAGAATGCATATGAATTAATAGAGAGTATGGCAATGAACTCTTGCTAGTTGCCAACTAAACGTCATACATATGGCCAAAGACCATCTATGGTGAAGCCTATCCAGGAAGATGACAAATACCAACAATTAATAGACAAAATCAACTGAATAGTGACTAAAAAGGGTACAGCAGATATCTATGGAGGACACAAACCGCTCTTCCATTATATTAATAATCCTACCGAGGATGTGAACTATATCAGAAATAAGGGTGGAAATCCCTATTCAAATACATAAAATCATGCATGGAGAGATCACCCGAACTTGAGATGGGGAGGAAACCAAAAAGGAGGTAATTGTTCAAAAAATTTTAATAACACTAACTATCAACTTCTTTATTTGCAAAAAACTCAGGATAGGGCCAACCCAAGTGACCATATTGTATATGGTCAACATCCAGATAGAATTAAGGGAAAGATGTAGTTAATGAGAATAGTTGTGAAGCTGGTGCAATCTAAGTGCACCAACTCAACAAAAACATGTAGTAAATTGAAGATCAAATGAGCCAATTGATGATTATTATGGGTGACATCAAAAGACAAATTGGCACAGATATTCCCAGCAGTACAGAAAATAATTCTCGTACGGAAGGGAAGGAGCACGTGAAAGTAATAGTGCTCTAATCGGGTAAAGAACTGAGTATCCCAGAACACCCAACTCAGGAGGTAAATATGAAGAATACCGATGATCTTCAGGAAAGACCCCTAGAGGCTGAAGATGAATCGGAGTCAGAAGAGGTAATTGCACCAATAGTTGAGTCAAAAAAAGAAATAAATAAATATTATGCCATTACAAAAGATTCCATTCACTTCAAGACTAGAAGAAAAACAAAAACAAGATGAGGATGAGTTTGTAAGTTTCCTAAACTTGTTCAAAACATTAAACATTAACCTGCCCCTAATTGAATTAATTGAAAAAGTCCCTAAGAACGCCAAGTTTTTAAAGGAAATTATAACTAAGCGTAGGAAGATTAATGTAGGTGAACAAGTTAATATAAGTGTTTCTTGTAGTGCTATTATTTCTAGACATGTTCCCCAAAAATTGAAAGACCTAGGAAGTTTTACTATTCCCATAGAGATAGGGAGCATTCATTTTAATAGAGCTCTATGTGGCTTAGGAGCTAGTATTAATTTAATGTCTCTCTCCATTTTTGAAAACCTCGGGTTAGGGGAACTCAAAAATACCCAGATAACACTACAGTTGGTTGAAAGATCCTCAGTGCACCCAAAAGGAGTACTGAAAGAAGTGTTGGTCAAGGTACGTAGCTTTATCATCCTGACAGATTTTGTAGTTCTAGACTTTGAAAAGGATCGAGAAATACTTATCCTACTAGGTAGACCTTTCTTACCCACCTCAAGGTCTACTATTTATTTAGAAAATAATGAATTAACCATGAAAATTAATGGTGAGATTGAAACTTTCAAGTGTGGTCACCAACTGAGCGAAGAAGGTAGGAGGAAGTCAAGAGAGCATTGTAAAGAATTATTTATTTCTAACCCTATTGAATTAAGGGATATACTTCCTTTAACCCTTACAAGTCGAAAAAACAAGTGCAAGGAAAGAGATAAGCAGAAGAAGGTGGAATGGTATGATAGGTGATAGACCAACACTAATAAAACCGAAGAATCATCCTTTTGTGAAATAATAATGTTTTTAAACGAATCTTTTAGTAAAACTTAAACTATTAGTATTAAACTTTCTTTTGTAAATTATTGTATATTTAGCTAACTATTTAGTCTAGGTTTTAATTTTTATTAAACTCATGTTTTATATAAACTGTAACACTCTAAAAATTGGAATTTTGGGTGAAAATAGAACCAGTGTCACAACACAGTATCCCCACGTCGCAACATCAAAAGCAGATTTGATGAAATTGAAAAAATTATCTCGATGTCATAAAACAGACTTTATGTTTCGCGACACCAAAGCCAATTTACCCAGAAATCCAAAAGTCTAAAATGTGTCACGACATGGAACCCCAATTTTGTGACAACAATAAACTGCCAAGGATTTTCCGACACGGGCCTCCAGTGTCGCAACATCACTGTAATTTTCTGCAGATTGACCCAACCTGTTTGCGCAACCCAGCGGCTTAAACCTCTCTTTACCCGATTTTTTAACCCCTAAAACACCTATTTTATAACCCAAATACATATTATCCCCTTATTTAAACATCTCTTAACTTCTTTAATCTTTTAAAACCTTTTAAATCTATTAAACCTTAAAAACTAAAAATTTCCTTTTTGTACTAGATTTGTTTAGGAAATTTCTTCTTCCAATCTTACTCATTGTAGGGAAAGGATGAAAACATCTCAAGGAACAAACGAATAACCAAATGAGACGTGGAATCCAACAAAATCATACGAGGTTAAAGGTTTTTAACTCAATTTTTCTTGTTCCATTGAACTTATTTGCTTGATATTTCATTAGTTAGTAAGATTAAACATCATGCCTCCTAGAAAGGTCCAGAGAACTAATGAACCAGAATCATCGATGGTTCCAAGCCCCTCTAGTTTTTCAAACCCGAATGTTGGAAAATACTTTGTTGAACTTCAAGGAAAAATCGTTATCCAAGAGAGGGTATTTGATCCGTCATTGAATTTTTGGAAGGAAATATGACCTTTGGTTAGATATCATCACTGAATCTTTTTTAAGGGTCCCAAAGGAAATTGTTGTGGTCCTTGTTATTCAAGAATTTTATGCGTCTTTACAGGACCAAGAGTCTACAAATATTGAAGGCCATATGTGGGAAACAGTACTTGTGTGCGGGAAAGAAGTGCAAGTAACCCCTCAAATTATTTGTGACTTTTATAATGCCCCACACTATGAAAAATATTTTATTAATGAAATTGATTTAGAGTACTTTCGAGACATAAATATGGATAATATTGTAAAGCTTTTAACTGAAAGAAGGGGTGAATGGAAATATCACCTAGGTACCAATATCTCAACCTCCTTTCATCAAGCTATAATGTTTCCTGAAGCTAAAATATGGATTTAATTTTATGCACATGAGTTGTTCCTGTTTTAAATGTGTCTAATGCCAGTACTTTCCAAGCGGTTCTTCTTTATGCTATTTTGCAGAAAAAACAAATATACATCAGAATATTGAATTAACCAGAAAGTGGGAGTTTTCTTCCCCTAATTAGTGACGGCGTTATGCAAAAAAACAGGTGTTCTAATGGTATCCAAAGAACAATCAATAAAGCCATCTCGAAGCATCATTGGTGACACTCTTTTTACACAATACGTTGAACTTTGGGCAAAGCAGATAAAAGAGTGGAACAAACACCAACAAGAGACAACAGCAACTCCAGCTTCGTCTCAAAGGAAAGAAAAATCAACCGCTCAACAAGAAGTTAGAAAGAGCAGTCATCCAAAATTAGATTGGATGATACATTGGATGTAAGAGTTGGGCTTAATTTTTTAGGAGTTTGCACGACAGAACAATATTAGGGTACCTAATTATACGTTAAACATGTTTGAGTCAACACAACCTAAGCAAGAGGGAGAGGCACATGAAAGAGAAGAGGAAGGAAAGGATGAAGAAGAAGAAGGAGATGATGAAATGGATTTTGAGGAGGATGATTAAAGCTTGTTTAAGTTTATTTTTAAGATTGTATTAAATTTTGGATGATTTTAATTTAATTTTGTAGGAGTAGGATTAATAGTAGATTATTAGTTGTTTGGTGTTTTGTGCTAATTTTCTACATAAGAACCCCACATGAAGGAGGCACAACAATTAGAGCTTTAGATGACCAAAGGAGGAAGCACCCACCAATAGCCTATGGAACTATCACGATCAATCGAGTAACTTTTTTCCTTACCTTATTAGGGAATACACAATGAGAACAATGTGTTATCTAAAGTGTGGGGGGTAACATTGAAAATTTATTTTAAATTTTTATGCTTCTCTTTGATTTTTCTTGTCATTTGTATGCTTAAGCTTGTAGAAATACAAGTGATTGGGTAGGAGCATGCACATAGGTTGCTTGTATTTACAATAAATTTGGCATAAGGATATCTGATTCTAAATTTTTATTATTAGACTACTAAGTTCTATATAGTACACTGTAAATAGGCATTAAAGCAATTAAATGTACCAAATGATATAGAGAATACAAGGAAACGAGCATGCTAGTATGAATAACAAATTGTTGAATTTTTTGTTGTTTGGTGGATTAGATTTGTTAATATTGAGTTACTTAGGGATGACCTAAGGCATTGTTCAGATTACACCAAGAGCAAAAAGCTAACCCTGTTATTTATCCTTAGTACTTATTTTCGAGCCAGAAAACACTTTTTACTGAACCTTTATACAAAACCCGAGCCAAAATATAAATTTGTACTTATCCTTTTACTGTTGGTCCTGAACTGCACAACTATAGACATCTGGCCATATGTATTGATGGTTCAATTGATAAATTAAGGTAGATTTTGTAAAAATATATTGAATTAGAAAGGATCAATATGATATAGTGATTATAGGCTAGCTCAAATGTACAAAATAATTTCGACAAGAAAATCAAAACGAGTGAAAAAATTACTTGAAAAGAGAAAAACATTTGCGAGTGAGATGTATTGAATAGAAACAAAATATGACAAAGTCACAAAAGTAGAAAAACTCTCTTATTAGTGCACAAAAAATTGTGAGCTAACCGTGATTGTTATATTAGACTGTGATTTCCCATTGATCTGTTGTAATTTGGTGTAGCAGATTAAACTAGTTTTCTCACTTTAGAAGCTTGAAAATAAGCATTATCTTTAGGTTTCAATTATGTTTTAGTAAGTTTAGTTAAATTTAATAAAGTGTGCAAATTGAGTCTTTTATTGACCTTAGGGGCCGAATAAGGCCTAAGAGTGAGCTAATAAACATTGTGAGTCTGTAGGAGACTATTAGAAGGCATGCTAAACTCATATTGGTCATTATATCGCAGCACGAAGGTTCAATGTCACAACAAAGGAAGTAAAATAGAGGAATTCTGAGACTACCTTTGATGTCGCGACATACCTTTGAAGACATCCTAAAGAAGAGTGTACTAACTTTTATGTACTGACATAGGTCCTGATGTGTCACAACATCAACTCTAGACGTGAATTAATATGAGCCATGCTGCGTTTTGGTCCGCACAATCCAATTTAAAGCTCGGGAATGTCATCTAACCTAGGGTTAAGGACGAAAGCTACCTCAAGTCTGTAAATAGGCTCATTTGGCATATGTTATGGACACCAATTACTTAGCTTAGAATCTCTCTTTATAATTTTAGTTTAGTTTTTTTCTCTTTTCTTAGGTTTTAGATTTATTTCAGATTGTTCTTTGTTTTATCTCGGGAAGTAAAGTTTGTGGATGTAATCAGACTTTGTGGATTCACTCTTGTTCTTAGTACAAATTAGGATTTTTCCTAAACTTTATACTTTTGATTCATTTATTATGTTTACGAAAACCATGAGTAACTAATCCCCCTATAGGGGATTAGTGAGTAGAGGTATGATGGATTGACTGTTTTGCAAGGTTACTCAATAGATTAGCTGTTCGGGAAAGAGATAACCTGAACCCTAGGCTTGACGACCCTAGGAAGTTATCATGGTAGGAATTAACCCAAAATTGGTATGGCCAATCCGTGAACACCTGAACCCCAAGCCAGTTTAGATTGTGAGGTCAGAAGATAAGTAGTCTTTACTAACTCATTATTCTAATGGACGTATCAGAAGATCCTACTAGGGTATCAACTAGTTGATTGACGAGGAGCCCGAAGTAATAGTTGATCAAGATTATCGCAGTAAGATAATCACCCATAAAAAGATCTAATCAATTTTACTTGTCAAATTCTCAATATTATTTGCTTTTCTTATTATAATTACTATTATTATAAAACCCCCAAAACCCTTATTATTTATATTTTCATAATTTAACTTATTTCAAGTACTAATTAGATCTTTTAGTGTTTAGGTTGAAATTGATATAGTACTAGTCTCCTTTAGGTATGATCCTCGGAGTACTCACCTACTCCGTTGTAACTATATTACAACCTAACTTGTATACTTGTAGACACCGCCTCATTTATATATATCTTTTGTTATAGTATTCATTCTCCAGGCGTTAGTATGTCCGGAGGCAGTCAAGTTGTTCGCGTCGTTGCCGAGGAGGCAACGTCACTAGTTTGATTTTAATTTTTTGCATTTCAATAAGAATAAGTAGGAAAATTTTAGGTTGTCAATACGATTTTATTTTTTTTATTGTTCCTAATTTTATCTTTTTGGGCTAGTGTATGACTCGTAGTAAGGGAACACCTATAGAGCCAGCCATAAATCCAGACAGAATAATACGTAGAAATCATCGACAACAACAACAACAACAACAACAGATTCAGAATCAACCGCTGACTATAGAAAATATTGTTATTCATCGAAGCTAACAACAACAATGTAATAGATGCACCAGCACCACCACAAATACCGTAAATTTACCTATGCCACGTAATGAGAGAACCCTAAGAGACTACGTATTACCAAATTTGGACATGGTTCGGGAGAGCATAACGAGGCCAGGTATCATAGCTAACTATTTTGATATCAAACAAGCAATGATTCAGATGATCCAAAATAATCTGTAATTTAGGGGCACAATGACAGAGGACCCGAATCAACATTTAAAATGGTTTCTCAAACTTTGTGATACTTTCAAGTATAATGGGGTCACTAATGACGCTATTCATGTTTGATTGTTCTCCTTTTCTTTGATTGATAATGTCTTTTCTTGGTTAGACTCAAAGGCACCAGGATCTATCACAACCTAGGATGAGCTAGATGGAAAAATCCTACAGAAGTTCTTCCCTATTAGCAAAGTGGTTCAATTGAGAAGGGAGATTGTTATATTCAGACAATTAGAAAGGGCAAGTTTTTATGAAGCTTGGGAACATTTTAAGACAATTGATCCAAAAATGCCTGCACCACAGATTCCCTGAGTGGTTGTGATAACTCTTGAAAAGAGTTATATTTAATGCCTCTAAATAGAATTAATTGGCTGTAATTAAGTGAATACATTTGCATTTTTAGGATATTTTTAGAACATTTCATAACAAAGCTTGGATTGTGATATAATGGTCATTATTTGTAACTTTTATCACTTAAGAAGGAAATGTGTGGTTTTGTGTGAACACAAGTGTAGGAAAAGCAAGAAGATGAAGAGGGAAAATAAATGAAGTGAAATATTGTCATGGCAAATGGTGAAATTGATTGCCAACAGATTTGCCATGGTAATTCTGAAAAGATGACTCAGCACTTTATCCACGTCATTCTCAGCCAGCTATGCTTGTACTAGAAATCCAACCTGAAAAGAGGAATGAAAAAAGTGTGCTGAGGTGGGATGGATCTAATCCTGACATGATATATAAATGACTTACCACTTTCAATATCAAACACCTAAGTTCAGTGTATTACAAACTATACATGCATTAGGGTTTTCAAATATATGCATCCATCAATAAATCATACAGGTAATTTGATTATCCTAGTAGAATACAAAAATCGTTAATTCAATTACTTAATATGATGTCAATTCATGAACAAGTCTACCTAGGTCACATAGATATTTTCGGCTTGTAATGTTCTGAGGCTTAGGATAGGTATGAAATTCAAGAACAGAAAGCATCCAAATGGTTTCAACCACAAAAGTAGTTTTTCACATCGTATTATTCCCTATTCTTCCCCTTTAGTAACCCTTACCTGCTCACCACCTTATTTCTCCTTCTCTCAGCTTCCTTATTTCTCTATATAGGAAGTGACAGTATAATACAACAACTCAAGCTAGCTCACGAGTTTTTGTGCACTATTACCTAATTTTTTTTCTATTTTTGTGACTTTGTCACATTTTTTTTATTTTTCACACATCTTACTCATAATGCATTTGATTTTTCATGTACTTTTTCTGCTCATTTTTCTTGTTTTCTTTCTGAATCCTTCTTTTGTTTTGCATATATTGGCTAACCTATAATCATTATATCACACTACTTCTTCCTATTTCACTCTTGTTTTTACAAAAATCCATCATGATGTATCTACTTAACTCTTAATACGTATGGCCAGTTGTTTATAGTCGTGTAGTTCGAGACCAAAGAAAAGGGTAAATACAAATTAACATTTTTTGCTCAGGTTTTGTATGAAGGTTCATCAAGAAGTGTTTTCTAGCTCAAATATAGGTACTAAGGATGAATAAACAGGGTTAGTTTTTTGGCTTTAGGTGTATACTAAATAATGCCTTAGGTCATCCCTAGGTATCTCAATATTCACAAATTTAATCAATCAAACAATCACAAATTCAACTATTTATCATACATACTAGCATGCTTGTTTCCCTGTATTCTCTATGTCATTTGGTATATTCAATTATTCAATGCCTATTTACAGTGTAATAACTAAAACTTAGTAGTCTAATAATAAAAAAATTAAATCCATTCACTATCATGCCAAATTTATAGTAAATAAAATCAAACCTATATACGTGCTCCTAATCAATCACTTGTATTTCTACAAGTTCAAGCACACAATTGACAATAAAAAATAAAAGAAAAGCATGAAAATAAAAAATATATTTCCTGTGTTACCCCCCCCACACACTTTAGACAAACATTATCCTCAATGTGTAGCCCTAAAAAGATAAGGAAATAAGTTACCTAATTGATCACGGCATTGCAATGTTCTAATGGTGGGTGCTTTCTCCCTTGTTCGTTGTTTTCTCGAAAATGTTGTGCTTCTTTCATGTGAGGTTTCTACATTTAAATTTTGAAACAGACAAAGAAAAACAAATATAAAAGTCTACCATTAATCTTACTCCTAAAAAAATAAAGATTATCTTAAAATTAATACAATTATGTTCATATAATCCTAAATATACATATGTATGATTTTTTTAGAATAAAGGGCTAAAAAGAACTTCTTCCATCTCCCTCTTGTAGTCTTTGTTTTCTCCTCTCTTCCTTTTGCCTTCTATGGAGTATTACAAATTGTTTATATAGGCATCTACTAATAATTTCTTTAGACGATTCATCTCCTTATCCAGTCGATCCAATGATACTCCTGTCCTTCTACATAATCTCGTTAGTAGATGTGGAAAGAATATTCCTTTTGATTGATTTTGTACACACTCAATCATACTCTAATAAATCCATGTACAGATGCATATTTGTTTCTTTTGTAATATCACATATACCAAAATGACCTGTATCAAGCTGATATTGGAGTTATCTGTTATGGGCCAAATTCTTGAACATACAATCACGGTAATAATATGAAGCATCATAAAATTGACAAATACTTCTTTCTATTACAAGAATTTTCACCCCTTTGATTTTGACGTGTGTTCGCATCTCATAATTATGGTCTTTTCGCTTCTCTTTCTTTTAATACGAGGTAAAATTCCTACACAATAGGTATTATTATTGGTTCTTCGGGGGTAGGCAAAAATAAGTCCATTGACATTCAATTGCAATCTCTCACACTCCATAAAATTCCTCATTAGAGGGTCAAATCCATGTTCTTGGACAAATGTAAGGGTTGCAATCATTGTTGGTATTTGTCTATGTAGTTTGCCTAGAATTCAACATATGTATTCATGACCTCACACAAAAATTTAATACTTCAAACCTGAATCTACTGTGTTGTCTCCTTCTGCAGTTATTGACCTACTCGAAAATCTACCAAAAACATTCTACAAATTTGGAGAAACGAGAAGAGATTTGTGGCCTAAAGAAAGATAATGATTAGAATAAGATTTGAGGTTAAGTTAGGGATTTTATTTATAAATACTTAATAACTAATTGTTCCTAAGTCAACTAAAACTCTTCTACAAACACGTCTTAAGTTAGTAAATCTGTAATGACCCGATAGTCAAGGGTGACGAAAATTACGGTTCGAGACTCTTTTTTGGTGAAACGAACCTGTAAATATTTTTATTAAATATTTACGAGGTTAGTTAGAAGTGAATTATATTTTGGTTAAGTAAATTTCGTGAAATTACGAGTTGTTAAGGTGCAAGGACTAAACCGCATTAAAGTTAAAAGTTAAATTATAATTTGAAATAAATTAAAGAAATAAAGTTGTAAATATACATTTATATATGTATAGTGTATGGCATCAATGGTGTGTATTATATATATATATGTGATAATCTAATATATATGTTATATGCTATAATAATAAATAAAATGAATTTAATTTATATAGGTTATAAAATAATAATAGTTATAATAATAAAAACAAAAGGAAATAGATGATAATATGCAAATTAGAAAGAAAAGAAAGAAAGAAAAGTGAAAGAATAACGCACGACTTAGGAGGTTTGGAGTTCAAATCCAAATTGGTCAGTGCAATTTAGTCCCTATACTTGTAATTTTTACGTGTTTAGAATCCTAGTACCAAACGCTACCCGATCTACGTTGTAATTTTTAGTATTGTTCAAGATTTTAGATGTTTCCATTATTGAATACTTTAAGTACTAAGGGTTAAATTGATATAATTTTAAGTTAGAAGTAGAAAATGACTAAATAGTGAGGTTAATTGTTGATTTTGAGCAATAGGGACTAAATTGCGAAAAATTTGAAATTAAGGGGTAAATTTGAAAATAGGGAGCTAAATTTAGCTTAGAGTGAAGTTAGTATGAAAATTTGAGGTTGAATGTGGATATTAAAATTTGTTTTGGTTTAGGGACTACATTGAGAATTAAGCAAAATATGGTGTAAAAATTGAAAATTTAATATGACTTTGAATTGTGTAATATTAATGTATTTTAATTGTTTTAATTTCATAGCTAACATCGTATCGGAATCCTCGAGTAAAAAGGGGAAGGATAAAATCGACGTCGAATAGCTCAGAATTCACAGTTTATGTTTCTATAATCCGAACTAAGTTATAAATTATTGCATTTTGAATTGTTACATATGGTAAACATTTGAGGTGAGTACTTTTGTACTTAAGATTGAATTGAATTTATACTCGATTGAAATGGATTGATTTGGTATATTATGAATGTATTGATTATATGATTATTTAATTGAATATATGTTTATATGTGATAATATGTATATATAAGAATTGGACATTGGTTGTATGGAAATGTGAAATGAAACCCTATTAACTGTTCGGGCTAAGTCGGATATAGATGGCATGCCATAGGATGGGAAAAGTTCAAGGATTTCTTCAACCTCGAGTCGATGAGGCACCGAGTGCCAATTCACTTTGGTTTAACCAATGAGACATTAGATGTCAACTTATATATAGCACTAGGTGCAGTTATTACTTCGGATTTATCCGATGAGGCACTGGGTGCCAAACTAGCGTGTTGGTTGGATCCCTGTTTCCGTCCGAGTCTGATTGGTATTAATAGGGGGAAATTAAATAATAATTTATGTGATTGATATTGAAATAGAAAATATGAGAAATGAATATGAGATGAGAAATGAAATATGAAATGATGAAATGAGATGTAAAACTTGAAATGAATATGAGATGAGAAATGAAATATGGTGTTTTTAATAGATTAAATTGTTGGTATTTGAGTTGTTTAATGCCCAAGCAAGTAGGAAATGGTAAACTTGAGTTTTAAGGTAGGTGCACACAGCCTGAGACACAGACTGTCACACGGTCGTGTGCCACACACAGGTAACATATACGGCCATGTGCCCTAAGCATGTTGAAAAATTGTATAGGTGTAATGTCCACACAAGCTGACACACGGGCTGCGACATGGCCGTGTGACCCAAGTTAGTGAGTTACACGAGCAAAAGCACGGGCTGAGACACGACCATGTGTCTCAAGTCAGTGAGTTACATGGGCAAGGACACGACCGTGTGTCCCATGTTTCCAAGTATTGTTGATATTGCCCCAAAACTTTTAGAATTGTTCCAAATTAGTCCTTGTTTGTTCATAGGCTAGTTTTAGGGATATATAGACCCGAATTACGGCCTGTAAGAGTATTTATACTCTGATTTGGAGTGAATTAGCAAATCTGAATTAGGCGAAGTAGGTCATTCTACTAACACCATCAAAGGTAGTAGTAGTAGTCGGAGTATGGTTCAATACTTTGATGTTAATAATTGGAATAGTCTTATTTTGTATCTAATTTCTAGCCTTCAATAGAGAAGAAATGGTGATAAGAGTGTAGAAAGTGGAAGACCAAGTTTAGCAATGCATAAATAGCGATAAGAGTGTAGGCAGTGGAAGATGAAGTTTAGCATTACATAGCATGATTCGTTATTCGATTTTATAAGACTCTAGTATGAAAGTATTAGATTTTCTTAACCTGCCCTTGTATAATATAACGTTAATGGCTAGCTTACATTTTTAATTATGATTGATTATTTGTTTTAATTTGATAGTAATACCCGTGAGCCTAATCCGATGACAGAGAAGGGTTAGAAGTGTTATATTTAGTGGTGTCATAACTACAGTTTTAGCCGATTATTGGACTAAATCAAGCTCAGAATTAAGTCTAGAGGTACATGCCAAAGTTGAGTCAGGATTTGGATGCTGATTATATTTGTTTCTGTTTTATAGTTAAAAGATGGAAAATGAATCAGAAAATAAAGTTGAACAATAGCTTTACTCTAGCAATGGTTATACTAAGAATTGTGAGGAAACTAAATCGGTGAAACCGAGTGCTAATCCAATTGGTGCTCAACAACCCAATGTTGAATGAAGTAATAATGAGGGAATAGGTGATTCAAATTTACTCCAAGCTATCGTTGATGCTCTTTAGCGTGTTACAGGAACTACTTCTGCTACAGCTCCTACACCTACAGTTCGATAAGCTCTGATAAAAGAATTGCAAATATATTGTGCTACTGAGTTTCTGGGTTTGAAAGGGGTTGATCCCTCAGTAGCTGAAGTTTGGATTGAATCCACTAAACGCGTCTTACAGAAACTTGAATGTAACCCGCATGAAAGCGTAATTTGTGTTGTTTCTCTACTACAATGAGAAGCATATACATGGTGGCATTCAGTGAAACGCCACGTACCTACCGAATCGGCCAACTGGAAATTCTTCCAGCAGGAATTCCAAAAGAAATACATCAGAGAACTGTATCTCAAAGATAAAAGACAATATTTTTTTACTGTTAAAATAGAGTGGGATGTCAGTGGCTAATTATGAACAGGAATTCTTACAACTCGGCAAGTATGCTGTTGAATTTGTGCTATCTGAAGTCGAAAGTTGTAAACGGTTTCTGCGTAGACTACGAGATGAACTACGGGTACAACTGGTATCGGATCAAATTACAGAGTTTGCCGACCTAGTTGAACGAGAAAAGATGGTAGAACAAGCCTTCAGACTTGATAAAAAGGTTGAGGTTACTCATACTTCTGGAAAATGCTTTGGAGCTACTAACTCACATCCACAATCAAAGTGAACTAAAGAATTTCGTGGTAGCTAAAAGTCGACTTTTAAGTCTGACAGACTTGATAGAAACTGTGATCGACAACCGACTGTGTCCACGGGTAGTGTGTAAGGTCCGTCTAGGGATACTAATTGTAACATCCCAATTTTGGGCCTAGTCAGAACAGTAGTTTTGGAACCACAAATCCGATCAGGAAAAACTTATTTTTCTTATATTTTTATGGTCTACGATTTCACGGAATGATTTTGTGAAAATTTCGTTCGAAAATTTCGACGTTTAGGCACTCAATTTAGTCAAAAGGGCTAAATTGTAAAAAGTGCTAAAGTTAGTTCTACATGTTAGAGGTGTCCAATTGTTATGAAACTTTAAATTGGAGGTCCTTATATGGTAATTAGACCATTGGTTAAGTTGGTAGACAAAAATGGACATGAGATAAGTGAAATAGGAAATTTTTAAATTGGGGACAATTTGGTAATTTAGTAATAAAAAAATTAAAAAGGGAAAAAGATGGCAAAATGTGCTATCTTCTCCATAGTGAACGAAAATAGCAAGGGGGAAGCTATAGTTAAGGTTTTCAAGCTTCCAAGCTCCATAGTAAGTGATTCCAAGCCCCGTTTTTAATGTTCTTTACGTTTTTAAAGTCCCGATAACTTGATTTAGATTATTCTAGCAATAATTTAACCTAGGGTTTATATTTGGAAAAATGCCCATGGGTGAAATGTGTTTATTTTGATGTTTTATGGTAGAATATGAAGCTTGAAATTATGTTAAACAACTTTTTCTAAACGATTTTAAGTGAAAACGAGTAAAACGACATAATTGGTAAAAATACCTAATGTTCATAAGTACATGTTAGAGTGGGAATTTGATGTTTCCATAGAAGGGAAAATTTTCCAGCATGTCATAAAACATAAGAATAAGAGATGAAGTTTAATTTCTTAGCTTTGGGGAAAAAGTGTAAATATGCAAAAGTTTAGGGGTAAAAATGTAATTTTGCCAAAGTAAAAGTCAATGAATGTTTTGATGAATGTGAGTATTAAATAAACTAAATTTTCTATTATAGATCAAGAAGAACGAAATCCGGAGTTAGATCGAGGAAAGAAAAAGATTGAAGACTAAATTGCTAGATTTGATAGTATTTTGTACCGAGGTAAGTTTACGGTAAATAAATGCAATATTTTGATAATTATTATTCATGCTGTTATTTTTCAGCAATTATCTATTTATTTCATGAAAATATCTAATGCTGACTTAAGTATGAGATGATAGAGAATCAGTGATAAAAGCCTCATTAAAACATTGGGAATCTATCGGATACAAATGTCATGACATTAAGGGAATGAGATTCCATGTAAGGCCACGTCTGGGACATGGCATTGGCATCATTGAGATTATGAGAGGTCCCATGTAAGACCATGTCTGGGACATAGTGTTGGCACCGAGATGAGAGGTCCCCCGTAAGACCATGTCTGGGACATGGCATGGGCAACGATATGAGAACTCCCATGTAGGACCATATCTGGGATATGGCATTGGTAGTACAAGAAACATCCCATGTAAGACCATGTCTAGGACATGGCTTTGGCATGTTATTATCAGAAAAGACCCAAGTATCCTTATTATTCCAATATGGCTCAACGGGCTAGTAAACAAATTATGTTCCATGAAAGTTCAGCTAAAAGCATAAATAGCAAATTTAGGTGAGTTATAAGAGTTAAGAACATATTATGTTATCAATTGAGAATCAACATTTCAGCAAGAGAAGAGTAAGTTATAATCATGAGTTATCTAAGTAAACAAGTAAGTGAACGAGTAAAAGATTAAGTAAAGAGGAAATTAGAGATCATGACACTTGAGTATATTTATTTGTGTTAAATGTTGTTATTTATTTACTTGTAAACTTACTAAGTTTTATGCATACTTCCTTTATTTTACTTCTTTTATAGTATTGCAAAGCTAATTCGGGGATCTTAAAGACGTCAGAGAACGCTCACACTATCAACAACAACAACTCGGTATTTTATGGTGAACAATGTTTGAGCTATGGCATGTATAGGGCCTTAGTCATTTTGAATGTATGTCCTTATGATATTAATAAAGGATGATGTGTAAATATGTGATAAGGTTTAGCTATTAAAATGGTTAAGTAAGAATATGTTTGGTATTATGAATGCCTAGGTGATAGTTTATACCTAGAAATTATGAAAGAGTAAAAATTTGCAATGAAACAGTTTTGGGACAGCAGCAGTGATGTGACTTTAAAAAATCACCAAGGATAGTATAAAACGAATTAGAGAGTTAATGATATATAGAATCAAATCTTATCAAGTATATTTTCATAGAAAAATAACGGTGTGGGTAAAGGAATTTTATATTCTGAGATATTTGAATTGTAGTGAGACAGGGTCAGAATGGATTCTGAAGTCCCCTGTTCTGACTTTAGAAAATCATTAAAAATTGTAAAGAAAGAATTAGAAGTTATAATTTATATGTTTTGATTCCTTATTGAGTCTATTTTTAGCAGAAATAAGTGGTAGCACAATATGAAGTCTATAAAATGAGATAATTAATTTTTTGTGATGAGAGGTTAGAACTGTCGAATAGCAAAACAAGGGAGACTTTAACTAATAAACTGTACTAATTGGCTAAACCAAAAATTCAGAAACATTTATGGTAAGAATATATATGAGTCTAGTTTCATGGAAAATTCACGGATCTAAATTTTGAGTTTCGTAGCTCGAGTTATAATTAATTTAGTAACTGCTACGCGATTGGACGGCTTTGTTGTAAATAGTGAAATTAATTTTAAAGGTGAAATTTTTATGCTTCGAATTAGTAAGTTAAGTCAGATAACGCCTCGTGCTCGACTCCGAAAATGGTCTCAGGTAAGGGGTGTTACACTAATATTCTGAATTATGAGCACTGTGGGAAAAAGCATCATGGTGAATGTTGGAAACTAACTTGAGCTTGTTTTCGTTGTGGATCTACGGAGCATTTTGCCCGTGAGTGTCCAAGGAATGAGAATTCTATCCCTGTTACTTCTTAAAGGTCTGTACCTACAGCTAGGGGTCACGGATCAAGTTACGGTGGTTCTTTTGCTAGAGGTGGTGCTAGAAAAGGAAATGATGATGTTACTCACTAGTTAGAGACGAGAGCGCCAAGTCAAGCTTATGTTGTGCGGACATGTGAATATGGTGATGCTACTGATGTTGTGGCAGGTATCTTTTTATTGCATTCAGAACCTATTTATCCTTTGATAGACCCAAGGTCTTCACACTCATATTGTAACACCCCTTACCCGTATCCAACACCGGAATAGGGTACGAGGCATTACCAAAACACATACACTTGTAAACGTATTTAACCGAGTTATAAAATTTCATCAAAATTAAAACTTTCAAAATAATTAACATGTTTCTATAACTTTTCACAATATATCCTCAAAATATTATAATCATAATAATTAGGGCCTGCGAGACCCGATACATACTCATGCAATTTAATGCTTCATTTCCATTTCATTCAATTCGCAATTTCTCATGCTCATAATTTAAATCATATCACTAGCAATTTCCATTTAATTCACGTACAATTCAATGACATCAAATTCAAAACTAATACGTATTTACCATTTAACTCAATGTTTATTGATTATACCATTCAATAACACATTTATGAAATTCTCAATTTAGCAATGAAAATATCACTTTAGTTTGAATAACAACATCGTCCTAATATAAATACACTACCACTTATCCATTTACTTTAATTCTTTTGGGCCCATTTGTCACTTACCATCCTTAATCAAATTGGGGAACGGTCACGGAAAATTGAGTACTTCACTTTCACTTTGCCATAGTATAACTATGGTCTTACGTATGATCAATTATCACTTGTCCCTGATCAGATAAGTGTAGCCACCTATCACTTTGTTTCTTGATCAGATAAGTGTAGCCACTTATCACTTTGTTTCTTGATCAGATAAGTGTAGCCACTTATCACTTTGTTTCTTGATCAGATAAGTGTAGTCACTTATCACTTTGTCTCTTGATCAGATAAGTGTAGCTAAAGCTATCACTTATCACTTTGTCTCTTGATCAGATAAGTATAGCCGAAGCTATCACTTATCACTTTTCACTTGTCACTTGATCAGATAAGTGTAGCCGAAGCTATCACTTATCACTTTGTCACTTGATCAGATAAGTATAGCCGAAGCTATCACTTATCACTTTTCACTTGTCACTTGATCAGATAAGTGTAGCCGAAGCTATCACTTATCACTTTGTCACTTGATCAGATAAGTATAGCCGAAGCTATTACTTATCACTTTCCACTTGTCACTTGATCAGATAAGTGTAGCTAAAGCTACCACTTATCACTTTGTCACTTGATCAGAAGTACTCAAATCCGGCGTTCCGCTCAATTTGATCATTTATTCATATATCAGGCTTACCAACATGTGTTAATTCATAAACCATTCATGGTATTATTTCATGCCAAATCATATACTGGATATACCATACACACATACTATGAAACTTTATTTTCACACATGAGCTTAAACCATGATCAATAATGCACAAAAATAGGCATCATTCATATTTCATCGTTTATGAGTTATAATCAAACATATGACCATTTATACACGAATCATTCATATATTTCCCAATTTTCCTCCTCCTCCTCTCCATTCCACATCCTTAATGTGTATAACACACTTAAACAACATTAACCATAATTTCAATATTCACTAACATGTATATTCAAAGCTGTTTATCCGAGTCAGAGTCACTAAATTATTTTTATCCGGAGCTACAGAGCTCCAAATTAAGATCCGTTAATTTTTCCTGAAACTAGACTCACATATCTTCATACCATAAAATTTTCATAATTTTTGGTTCAGCCAAATAGTACAGTTTATTCTTTAAAGTTTTCCCTGTTTCGCTGTCTGACAGTTCCGACCACTCTTCACTAAAAATTAATTATCTCATTGTACAGAATTCGGATGATGTTTTAGCTTATTTCTTCTAAAAATAGACTGATTAAGGATTCTAACCATATAAACTATAACTCATAATCATTTTTGTACAATTTTAATGATTTTCCAAAGTCAGAACAGGGGAACCCGAATTCATTCTGACCTTGTCTCACAAAATCTATTATATCTCATGATTTACAATTCCATTGCTCACATCATTTCTTTTATAAGAAACTAGACTCAATAAGCTTTAGTTTCATATTTTATTCATCCTCTAATTCAATCTCTACAATTTTTGGTGATTTTTCAAAGTTACACTACTGCTGCTGTCCAAAACTGCTTTAGTGCAAAATGTTGATTTCCATTTTGCCCCAAATTTCACAGTTTATACAATTCGGTCCTTTCTCAATTAACCCCTCAATTAATCTAATTTTCTCAATTAGTACTTTACTAGACATTATAAGTTGTTACACAACTATTGAAATTCAGAATTTCCACATATAACTCTATCTTCAAACTCTTTTACTATTAGGTCCCAAACATTCACTTTCTATTCAATTCTTTCAATAAAATCAGCATATGAACAATTTAAAGCTCTAATTTCATGCTAAATCATCATATACTTCCAGCACATATTCATATCAACTTTCAACTTCTTTCATAAAATCAAAAACTAATGGATTTAACAAGTGGGCCTAGTTGTAAAAGTCATAAAAATACAAAAATTTCAAGAAATAGTCAAGAATTGAACTTACTTGTAATAAAAATATGAAGAACCAGCTTGAAGAAGCCCTTCCATGGTGTTTTAGCTGATGAGAATTCAGAAAAATGAAGAGAAATCTAGATAATTCCACTTGGGTCCTAACTTTATTAAGCAAATTTTGCAATTTTCCAATTTTGCCCTTAATTCTCCTTACTTTCTTGCTGATTTCATGCCTCTGCCGTCCAGCCCAAATAGACCTTGGGTCTATTTGCCTTTTAAGCCCTCTTCCTTTTATCATTTAAGCTATTTAATCATTTCCCAAAATTTTACATTTGTTACAATTTAGTCCTTTTAGTTCAATTAATTATCGGAACTTTAAAATTTCTTAACGAAACTTTAATACTAACTTTTTAACACTCCATAAATATTTATAAAAATATTTATGGCTCAGTTTAAAATCCCCGAGGTCTTGATACCTCATTTCGATTCTAATTATTTTAATATTTATTTCTAGTGCACTATTCACTATTTCAAAAATTTTCCTAACTTCATATTTAACTTATACTTACTAAATTAATAATATTTTCTACCCATTTGTCGAATTTAGTGATCTCGAATCACCGTTCCGACACCTCTAAAAATTCAAGCCATTACATTTTTTTTTTCGTCGGATTTGTGGTCCCGAAACCACTGTTCCGACTAAGCCTAAATCGGGCTATTACACATATGTTAACGTTGAGTTAGTTAAATCGGGAAGTTTAAAATCTGTGATATCTAGAGTATCTATGATTGTGTCAAGTCCTTTGGGGCAGTCCGTATTAATAGATCAGGTGTGTAGGCGATGTCCGTTAGAAATACAGAACATATCCTTCCGTGTTGACTTGATGATAATGTCATTTGGCAATTTTGATCTGATTTTGGGTATGGATTGGCCTACCAAGAACAGAGTGATTCTAGACTGTCGTAAAAAGAAATTCGAGGCTCAGAGTGTAGATGGTAACATGATTGAAGTGAATGGTGTTCGAACAAGTTGTTCAACTTGTATCATTTCAACAATTCAAGTTAATAAACTTCTCAATCAAGGTTGTGAAGCTTTTATGGTCTATGTTATTAACTTAAATTTGGGTGATAGTCAGAGCAGTAAGATTAGAACTATTCGTGAATTTCTTGATGTGTTTCCCAAGGAATTATCGGGATTACTACCAGATCGGGAGGTTGAATTCATAATTGAATTGTTTCCTGGAACAGCCCCAGTGTCTGTCTCTTTACCGTATAGCACCCACAGAGCTGAAAGAATTGAAGGTGCAATTGCAAGATTTATTAGACTGTGGCTTTATACGCCCTAGTATATTGCCTTAGGGAGCTCCAGTATTATTTGTCAAAAAGAAAGATGGCTCGATATGACTCTATATAGACTACCGGTAATTGAATAAGTTGACAATTAAGAATCGATACCCCCTATCTCGTATCAATGACCTTCTATCTTTTCTAATATCGATTTGAGATCTGGTTACTATCGGTTGAAAGTAAAGGATAGTGATGTACCTAAGACAGCATTTCGTACACATTATGGCCATTATGAATTCTTGGTGATGCCTTTTAGGTTGACTAACGCTCCTGCAAAATACATGGATCTCATGAATCGCATTTCTAACCTTATTTGGATCAATTTGTGGTAGTATTCATTGATGACATCATGATCTACTCAAAATCTAAATCCAAGTATGAGCAACACCTCAGAATCATTTTACAATAGTTACAAGAGAAACAGCTATATGGAAAGCTTAGCAAGTGCGAATTTTGGTTATCGAAAGTTGTGTTTCTGAGGCATGTTATCTCGGCAGATGAAGTTAGAGTTGATGCGAAAAAAATTGACGCCATTGTTCAGTGGAAAGAACCAATAAATGTGTCAAAGGTTCGCAATTTCCTTGGTTTAGCCGGTTATTATAGAATACTTTTAAATGGATTTTCAAATATAGTTTTGCCGATAACAAAGTTGTTGTACAAGAACATTCAGTTCGTTTCGAGCAATGAATGCCAAGAAAGTTTCAAGAAATTGAAATAGATGTTGATTGAAGCGCCAATTCTAACTTTACCAGAACCGAAAAAAGATTTTGTGGTCTATAGTGATGCCTTATTGAGTGGTCTCGGTTGTGTCTTGATGCAAGACGAAAAAGTAATCGCCTACCTCAACTAAAAACACATGAAAAAAATTATCTGATGCATGACTCAGAGCTAGCTACTGTGGTTTTTGCTTTGAAAATTTAGAGGCACTATCTGTACGATGAAAGTGTCACATCTATACTGATCACAAAAGTCTTAAATACCTCATAACTCAAAAGGAGTTGAATTTAAGACAACGACATTGGGTTGAGCTTCTAAAAGATTATGATTGTGTTATTTTTTACCATCCTAGTAAAACTAATGTCATAGCTGACGCGTTGAGTAGGAAGGCAGCAGTTGAATTGCGAGTGATGTTTGCTCAACTTAGTATCGATGATGATGGAAGCTTGATGGCTGAGTTCAAAATCGAACTGGTGTTTTTTGATCAGATCAAAGTAGCGCAGTTCTATGATGCCAAGTTAGCAAAGAAAAGAGAAATGGTTCAAAATGGCGCAATAGAAAATTTCAGTATTGATGATTGTGATTCTCTGAGATTTTATAATCGAATCTGTGATCCTGATGTTGTAGAATTAAAAGAATTGATACTTTGCAAAGCTCATGATAGCCCTTTTGCCTTATATCCCGGAGGAAAAAAAATGTATCCTGACTTGCGATAATTGTATTGGTGGCCTAGAATGAAAAGAGAAATAGTTGAGTTCATAGCTAAGTGTCTAACTTATCAATGAGTTAAGGTAAAACATCAAATTCCCATAGGATTACTTCAACTTATTTCTATTCTAAAGTGGAAATGATAGCGCATAATGATAGATTTTGTAACAGGGTTACCATTATCTCTGAGCAAGAAAAATTTTGTATAGGTGATCATTGATCGACTTACAGAATTGGCTCATTTTATTTTTGCAGTCAGGACTGATTACTCACTTCAAAAACTTGCTAAAGTTTACATTCAGGAAATTTTAAAATTGCACGGTGTCCCTATGTCGATTATCTCTGATCGAGATCCATAATTCACTTCGAGATTTTAGAAATAGTTGTATGAATCTCTGGGTACGAGACTTAATTTCAGCACAGCTTTTCACCCACAGTCAGACAGACAATCTGAACTTGTTATTCAGATTTTGGAAGATATGTTTTGCATTTGTGTAATCAATTTTGAATCAGGTTGGGAACTTTTTTTACCTTTGGCCAAATTTGTATACAATAATAGTTTCCAATACGAAGCTTTATATGGTCGTAGGTGTCGAACACCTGTTTGCTAGATGGAATTGTGTGAAAAAAAAAGTTGTGGAGCTAGAATTGATTCAAAAAAGAAAGATATTGTTAAGATAATACGAGATAGATTCAAAACAACCTTTGATGGACATAAATTGTATGCAGATTTGAAACGTCGAGAAATTGAATTTGTTGTTGGTGATAAGGTGTTTTTAAAAGTGTCACTCTGGAAGAAAATTTTGAGATTTGGGCAAAAAAGGAAGCTGAGTCCTCATTTTATCGAACCATATGAAATCACTGAAAGAATGGGACCAGTGGCATATCGGTTAGCTTTGCCTACAGAATTACATAAAATACATGATGTTTTTCATGTGTCAATGCTTAGAAGGTATCGATCAGATCCATCTCACATTATTTCGATGGAGGATATAGGAATTCAACCTTGCTTGTCTTATGAAGAAGAATCGGTCGATATCTTATCCCGTGAGGTGAAAGAGTTACATAATAAACGTGTTCTAATAGTGAAAGTTCTGTGGCGTAGTCACAGTGTTGAGGAAGCAACTTGGGAGCCAGAAGAGACGATGAGGTCTCGGTATCTCCCGTGAAACTTAGGGGATGAAATTTATTTAGGGGGAGAATTGTAATGACTCGATAGTAAAGGGTGACGGAAAGTGAGGTTCAAGACTCTTTTCCCATGAAACGAACCCGTAAGTATTTTTATTAAATATTTATGAGGTTAGTTAGTAGTGAATTGGATTTTGGCTAAGTAAATTTCGTGAAATTACGAGTTGTTAAGGTACAAGGACTAAATTGCATTAAAGTTAAAAGTTGAATTATAGATTGAAATAAATTAAAGGACTAAAGTAGTAAATATACATTTATATATGTATAGTGGACAGCATTAATGGTGTGTATTATATGTATGTGATCATCTAATATATATGTTATATGCTATAATAATAAATAAAATGAATTTAATTTATATAGGTTATAAAATAATAATAGTTATAATAATAAAAACAAAAGGAAATAGATGACAATATGCAAATTAGAAAGAAAATAAAGAAAGAAAAGTGAAAGAAGAACGCACGACTTAGGAGGTTTGGAGTTCAAATCCAAATTGGTTAGTGCAATTAAGTCCCTATACTTGTAATTTTTTTTATTTTTGGAATCCCGGTACCTAGGGCTACCCGACCTATGTTGTAATTTTTAGTATTGTTCAAGATTTTAGATGTTGATATTGTTGAATAGTTTAAGTACTAAGGGTTAAATTTATAGATTTTAAGTTAGAAGTGGAAAAGGAGTAAATAGTGAAGTTAGTTGTTGATTTTGAGTAATAGGGACTAAATTGTAAAAAATTTGAAATTAAGGGGTAAATTTGAAAATAAGGAGCTAAATTTAGCTTAAAGTGAAATTAGTATGAAAATTTGAGGTTGAATATGGATATTAAAATTTATCTCGGTTTAAGGGCTAAATTGAGAATTAAGCAAAATATAGTGTAAAATTTGAAATTTTAATGTGAATTTGAATTGTGTAATATTAATGTATTTTAATTGTTTTAATTCCATAGCTAACGTCGTACCGGAATCCTCGAGTAAAAAGGGAAAGGATAAAATCGACGTCGAATAGCTCAAAATTCATGGTTTGTGTTTCTATAATCCGAACTAAGTTATAAATTATTACATTTTGAACTGTTGTAGATGGTAAACATTTGAGGCGAGTACTTCTGTACTTAAGATTGAATTGAATTTATACTCGTTGAAATGAATTTATTTGGTATATTATGAATGTATTGATTATATGAATATTGAATTGAATATATCCTTATATGTGATAATGTGAACGCTAGTATGCGCCAACACTCTAACTCGCCAACCAACTAGCCGAGTGGCTGATTAAGCTGTCAAGGTGCGCCCAAAATAGAATTGGCACACATTATCTCACTCTTAATTAGATTTGTAAATTCTAGGATGTGAGAACTCTTCCCTCCTTCAGGAAATTTCATCCTCGAAATTTTTACCAACTTTGAAATCCCCACTATTAAGGAAACATAGTTGTAACGACCCGAAAGTTAGTGGGCTGGAAACGGTGGTTTCGGAATTCTATTTTTCAATGATAGAGTAAGTAAATATTATTATTAATATTTACGAGGGTATTACAGTATTATACTGAAATTTTTTCTAATAATTTTGGTTATTTGAAAAGTTAGACAAGGTACAAGTGCATCGGTTATAAAGTTAGTGGTTTTGGAAATTGAGGTATCGGGACCTCATTCTCTTAAATCAGACTCGTAAATATTTCTATTAAATATTTAAGAAGTGTTCGAAGTGAATTAAATTTTGGTCGAGTAATTTTATCGAATTAGTGCTTAATTAAGGTGCAGTGACTGAATCATAAAAGTGTCAAATTTTTAATTTCTTTATGTTTTCACTATTTGGAAATGGAATAAGGATTGAAATGGAAATTTTACCATTTCAATTTGTATAATGGACGATCATAAGGAAAATAAATTTTATATATGTTATAAAGATTAGAAATAATTAAATATATTTGTAATAAAACATAATAAAATATAATAACATAAAATAATATAAAACTAAGTAGTGGAGAATTAAAACAAAAAATTTCCTTATTCATTTCACAAACTTTTGAAACAAAAATAGGGGAGAAGGACCAACGGCCTTAAGTTTTCCCAAGTTCAAGCTTCAAATTGGTTAGTTCAATTTACTATTTTTCTTGTAATTCCTATATTTTTTGAATCTCAGGAGCTTACGCTAGCTAACCCATGTTGTATTTTTAGATACTGCTAAAGTTTGAGGATGTTATCATTGTTGGATAATTGGATTTTTAGGGACCAATTTGATAGATTTTCAGTTTAGTATTGAAAAAGGACTAAATTGTAAAGTCAATTGATGATTTTGTGTAATAGGGATGAAATTGCATAAATTTTGAAATTTATGGTAAAAATGAAAAATAGGAATTTAAATTAGCCTAGAGTGAAATTAAAATAAAAATTTGAGGCTTAATTTGAAAGTTATGTTAGTACTGATTTTAGGAACTAAATTGAATAAAATGAATGTAACAGCCTGTTTTTCAGTGGTGACGCAACAGTGGTTTTGGGACCAAAAATTTCCATCGTGTTGACTTGTAAATATTATTTATAGAATATTTACGGAGTCATTAGGGTCAAATTAAAATTTGATTAAGAGATTTTAACATTTAGAAAATTAATATAAGAAAAAAGAGGAAGGATCTAAGAGGTAATTTAGCCTTAGTTAATATGTTCGGCGGCATTATGGATGAAAATTATAAAATAATATATGATTTGATGGAAAAATGGTAAATATTGTAAAATTAAAACAAAATTAAATGAGGTAAAAGACATTTTCTTCTTCATTTTAACTCCATCTTGCCGAAAACACCATGGAAGCCTAGTTTGGAGGTTCGATTAGTTCATCTCTTGTATGAGAAACTTTTTTAGCCCCTTTTTAATAAATTTTATGTTTTTGAGATCATTGCAACTAGGTCTATCTAGCTTGTATTTTTGTTTTTGAATCTACTAAAAATTTTAGAAGTTTACATTGATGAATCTTGAATTTTTTTGATGATAAATATGTGTTTGAGGCTTTGATTGTAGTATTTGGTTGTTTTGTGAAGTGATTTTTGTTAGATTTTGACTTAAGGATTAAATTGTTCAAATGTCAAATTTTAAAGGATAAAAGGTCAATATGAGATCTTTTTTAAAGCCTTAGATATTCAATTGTAATGTTAACTTAGGAAAAAATGGTTAATTTGATGAATTTCGGGTTAAGGGACTAAATTGCAAAAGTTGTAAAAGTTAGGGGTAGTTATGTAATTTTGAAAAATAAAATGGTATAAAATGTAAAGTAAATTGGAATATGAAATGTAAGCTAATAATTGAGAATTTTACATTTCAGATTAAGACCTTGTTGATATACGTGGAAAAGAAAACATTGCAAAATAGTCCATAAACTTCTCGAACTATTACAACTTAGTCTAGGTAAGTTCGCACGGTTTATACTTTAATATCTATATGAAATGTTTGATGATATAAATGATATAATAGATATAATTTTTTAAATTTTTGATGTATAATTATTTGAAAAATATTATTGAAATTCAATACTTGGATCGGATGAACGCAATATAGAGTACAATTGTATGATGGTGTGTTATGTGGGGATTGGAGTGGAGATTGATGTAGAGTGATCTATGTATTTTTCCCGAGTAGGCCGAGGCTCAACATTTGCTATAAACTTTTGTGTTATACTCTTTTTTTTGGCGTGTTATTGGGTGGATTAGCTCTAATGAGCATCTGGCGCGTTTTTAGTTGGACAAGCTCTTCGGAGCAATTGCCATGTTATCGGGTGGATTAGCTCTTATGAGCTTCTGGCGTATTTTCAGATGGACTACTGTGCTCATATTTGTAAGTCATTCGTCATATCGTAAATTGTTGTATTATACTTGTATAATGACTTTGAATGGCATGACATGCAATTGATGTTTAGAATTGATTATATTGTGGATATGTATATTATTATCGAAGAACTTTGGTTGATCTTTGAATAGAGAGATGAAATTCACCGATATGTAGTTGTGGATAACAGAAAGCATGTGTTATTGGATCATTTTTTATTAAAATGTTATTTTTACTTCAATAAGACTTATTATTTCTGTACGTCGAACTTACTAAGCTTTAAAAAGCTTGCTTGTGTTAATTTTTGTTTTATAGATACTTTTGAACGTTGGACGGTCGAATCATCACTCAAGTCACACTATCCACTTGTTTTCAGTAGTTTTTGGAATGTTCATTTTGGATTATATGGC
Source organism: Gossypium hirsutum (assembly GCF_007990345.1). Taxonomy (NCBI): domain Eukaryota; kingdom Viridiplantae; phylum Streptophyta; class Magnoliopsida; order Malvales; family Malvaceae; genus Gossypium; species Gossypium hirsutum. The sequence continues at coordinate 38,487,514 of NC_053441.1, read as the reverse complement.
ATGTAATAGGCTTGTTGTGATTTTACTTTTGTTTTGTGTATGTGTAATGTAAATAGTGAATTTAATTGCAAATAGGTATCATGAACACCCATACATGATATTGATGTCGCTTGACAAAAGTTTAGATAATGCATTACTATGGAATGTGAGTAAAGGAATATGTTTTTTATATAAACTTTTAGAATATGTATGACTAAGAGGTTTAATTGATTTGTTGAGATTTGAGGTGCCTATGATAGGCATATTGGTTAGAAGTTAAGTTATGTGAATTAGCATGTTTTGGATGATGGTTTATATTGTTGATTTGGTGTATATTTGTGGTACCAATGGGGGTACATTGGTTAGACACTTAAGATGATTGGAAATGGTATGATTTGAGCTTGTTTAATGTCTTTTTGAATAGGTCTTATGGATGGTAAATGGATTTCTTAGGGTCCAAGTAATCTTGAAATAGTGAACTTGTCATTTAAGGTTTATTTAAGTACACACGATTGGTGACACGCCCGTGCAACCTGGCCGCATGCCACACACAGCCTGGCGGCACGACTGTGTGTCATCTGATGATTTCCTTAGGGTGCAAGTCAGTGAGTTACATGGCCTAACATACGGCCTAACACACAGGTTTTGGGGTAACTCAAATAGTTACACGGCCAGCTACACAGGTGTATTGATATATATATGAACAAAAAGATATTGAATATGTATTTGAACTATGAAATTAAAATTAAATGTTCTGTATTTGTTCGTGGCACTTTATAGCTCAAGTCTGGCAACCGAACTGGTTATGATGTGTTAGAATAGTTAACTCCTCGAATCAGTCGTATAACACTGCTTGGCGGGATGCCCAACAGGGTCATAACAGGATTCTCTTTGGTGATGTACACTCTATAGATCCCAACTGGTGTGAATGCCAACAATCAGCCTCAATTGGTAGATTCTAAGCTCGTGGGTAAATATTGGCAGGCTATGATTATAGGTATCAAGTTATGATTATAGGATTTGAACAGTTATGATTATAGGTATCGAGTTATGATTATAGGATTTGAACAGTTGACCTAAATTTTAAAACTTTCCCCAGACGTTTGGTTCCTTATAAGACTGAAACTTAAACACTTTTCCAAACACTTTGTTGTATCATCGAAACCCTAGACTTATTTTCTGTCAAAGCTTCTTGCTTCTTTCGTCTTCAGTTCTCATTTTCTCCCGAGGTAATTATCACCTTTCTTTTTCTTTCATTTCTATAATAAAAAATGGTTCGAAAGACTACAAGAGGAGGAAGTTGTGGTGGCTGTGGCCAGAAAAGTAGAATCGACAGCCCCAGAGATGCGATTAAGATCGGTCCTAGAGGCCTTGAGAATACCCAATGGGTGGTTGCTCCTATGTATGAATGTAATACCACCGATGAAGAATTAAATCAATATTTAAGAGCCTGAGGCATCCTTCAGCCAAATTTCACCTACAACCTTCAACTAACCCGAAGGTGTCATCTGAGTGATAACCCAAGGGTTTCATTCTTCCCCTCATCTTGTTGAAGGCTGGCTTCCACCTGCCTCGCTATCCTTTTTTCTGCTTGGTGGTCAACGAGTACAGCATTGCATTGGGTATACTCTCTGCCTTATCCTGGTGGACATCAGTGGCCTTTTTCATAGACTGTTGCATGCACCATGATTCGCCGATGCTAGGCGTATCCCAAAAAATTTACCAATTAAAGGTGAAAAGACAAGGGGTCTCAGTTGGAAATACCCACTTCAAATTACGCCAGGGATTTGAGGCCATAATCCATAATTGGACTTCAAACCTTCATCTTAGAAAAGGCAAATTTGTAAGGGACATTAGTAGGCTCAAAACTTGGTTCGACTTTCCCACCTTCTGGTCTTTACCTAGAGAATATATCCGTTTGTAAAGTCAACCTATTAACTCTAGTATTATATGGAACTAGTTTAAACTATTAAGGATGGGGCAAGTACTAGAATTGGGGGAAATTGTTACCGTTAGACATGTCTTCAAATATTTTCTGTAAGGATTAAGCTCCAATGGTTGCCAAGTTAATGAACTTCTATTGTAGGAGGATTCCCGAAACGTCCCTATTGTTGAAGCGGCCTGGCCCTATAACTCCAATGAAGATCTGGAATGAATTTTAATGGGGAGGATGAGGGAACCTCCCTTTTATTTCTATGGTTCTTGTTGGATTTGCCCACACCAGTAGAATATTATAAGTCATGGTACATATTCTACTTATTCTCCCAGTCGGGCTAACTCTCCTGTTGATAATGCAAGGTCTTTTTCAAATTCTCATACCACTACACCTGTTCCAGCAGTTATGGATGCCTTGGCCATATTAGATTAGGCTCGTACAAATGAAGGTGCTACTGCTGCTCCACCGAGAAAATTGATGGTTAAGAAAACTCAGAAGAAACCAAGGGTGGAGGGGAGCACCCAAGATACTGAGGATAGTGATCACCCATACCTGGCCTAGCATAGACTCAAAAAAGGGCTTGCTTCTCAAAGTGTCAATCCTCCAGTTCTTGCCTTTCTGCTTGTACCTACCCTACCAGTGGAGTCTGCCACTTCTACAAACTCTCATGTCCACGCCACTGATCCTCCTTCAAATCGGGTTCCAATAGAGGCAGTACGCCCAAACCAGCCAGTAGCTCCTTCCAGTTCCCTAACCTCCGATGCTTCTCCTAACAAAGCAGGTTAACTTTTCCCTTGGCAGGATCTGTTGAATTCAGGGCCATCTCTCTTCTCATGGGATCCATCTTCCGGCAACAAAGCAGTATCATGCCTCCACAAGTGAAAGAGGCTCTCCTCTCATACCATTCTTCAAATTCTCAGTTATCTCATCTTTCAATACTGGCGAGGCCTTCCCAAGCTGTAGTAGACAAATATGGGCTAATAACTTGGGCCCTTTAGGAAGCTTGTCATCAAAATAGTGTTAAAGTGGCAAGCTTGGAAAAAGTTGTAAAATCTGACGAAGAGTCTTTGGCTCAATTACGACAGAATTATCAAGGAGCTGTGAGCCAGATTGAGGATCTCAACTCCTGTATCTTAGCTTGGAAGGCCAAGTAGAAGGATACACTGGCTAAGTATGAACAGGTGGAGAAGGAGAACAATTTGCTGAAGGCTAGAGAGTCCTCTTGGGAGGAGAATTCAAAGCCCAAGAACAACACCACTTATCAAAGCTACAAGGTCTACACCAATCCAATGAAGAAGCTCTAAGAAAATATCAGAAGGACACAAGGAAGAATCTGACCTAGGCCTTATCCAAACTAAGGCCTAATCTAGTCCTCTACCCCAAGTTGCTACGGGCCCTCTAAATCTGAGCCAAGTAGATTTTAACTATCTTCAAATGATCTCTATCAAGTCCCTAAACTTCAACATCTATAACTCTGAAGGCGAAGATTGGGAAAAATTCCAAATGGAGTGGAAACAATCAACCAACATATTCATTCCCACTAAGCTAGAAGTAGAGGATAAGGAGGAGAACTTAAAAGGCTCGATGGAGTTGAAGGAATCCCCTGGAGAGCGCTCCTAAATAGAAGAAGCTCCTACCGAACCAACTGACCAGCCAGCTAAGAGAAGAAACTAAAAATTTTTTCTGTTTTTCTTGTACTTACTCTTTTTGCTCCTCTTGTAATATTTTCCTTATATTTTATCAATGAAATTATATTTTTTCCTTCCCAACTAATTTTCTTACCACAATATTAACAATATACTGAAGTATTTGCCACACACAAAAGTCTTTAACTTACCTGAAGGACTAAGCCAAGTCTGATGTATTATACATACAAGGCTGACTCTCACTTAACTTCTAGAGGATTGGTTAAACCGAAAGCTCTGGTACCAATTAACTTGTACAAGCCTACACCCGACCCGATTTACAATATCCAAGTATAAGACACCACATTTCTTACACACTTAACTATATTTTACAATCTACAAAAAACTATACTGAATATATCTTTAAAAGTTTTGGTGAAAGTAAAGGCAAGAATGAAATAAAGAACACAAAGAATTTAGAGTGGTTAGGCCCTAAATGCCTACTCCACTACCTTAGCTTTCCACCGCTAAGGATTTATCCCAAATTCACTAATTTTTTCAACCTTTGAAGACAAGATTTAACCTTACAACTCCTTAAGATTTCTACCCCAAATCTTAGGTTTCAAAACCTCTTAAAGAGATACAAATGAGCAAACAAAGAAACAATCCTTACAAGATAAATTTGTTTGCAAATTGAAGTACAAATACAATGAAATACACTTGAGCAAAATAAAGGAGATAAAGCTCACAAATGTATGTAAGAAGCATATGAAAATTTAAGCTCTAAGATTGTTTCATTGATCATTTTTGCTTGAAGTACTTTTCCTAGATGTTGTAGGACTTTAAAAGATGGTATTTATACCCCATAATAGATTTTTAACCCTTGAGGATGTTGGAGAAGTTAATATGGTCGTTGGGGATGTAAAACCAAAGCATTTATTTCACCTACAACTTTGAGTATCGTTACCTCCAAAAAGGGTATCGGTATTTTTTTCATAAATGCTAATTCGATAACCGTTGGAATGAAAAACATCAATACATCAAAAATATTTTATCGATACTTCCTTAAATAGGTATAGATATCGAATCGATACCTTGTAGGGTTTTTGAGAAATAGACTACAAGTTTGGTATCATTTTTAATAAATGTATCGATTATTTTCAAAAAGTATCGATACTGAAAATATTATCGATAATTTTTAGCATTTTGACATAATGCCTTTTTTGTCTCGATTTTAGTAAAGGTATCGATTATTTTCAAAAATTATCAATACTTAGCCAAATGGTATCGATACTTTTTGGCCTGGAGCAATTCTAACTTGTTTGAAAATCATTTTGATGTGTTAAAATGATTTTAACTTAATTGAGATCATTTTGACTTGATTTTAAAATAGTTTCAAATTTTCTAAGAGTTCATTGTAAGTATTAAAAATTTTATTTCTTAGAATTCAAATTTAAAATTATTTTGTCAAATTCAACTTATATTCAAAAACACTTTTAATTTGTTATATCAAAATCTTTTGTCAAATAAAGCTTAGTTTAACATGCTCCTTTCACTTGACTAGCGGATCCCAGACGTTACACCATAATTTTGATTCCCATTATACGAGTCCCTTGCAGTTCATAGTTAGATATGCTTCTTAGATCACTATCCAACGAATACTATTCTTTGTGGATTCCTTCACATACACCAAGCATTACCAGAATACTCGTTACCTTATACCTTCGAATCATCCCATACAAACAGACTTAATGGAAGAATCTAACAGTTTAATTCTCATAACAGAAATTCCATACATAATTTGATAGATCTCAAATATGGCGGACTCTTACACCACCAACATTCCAGATGTCCCAAGTTCTCTGTCATGGTAGGTCACTAAGGAAAATTCAACAACTGGTTACTCTATTCAAGTATTCTATCGAAAAATGCTCCACACTGAAACTCAGATCTCACACAAGGCAGACTAGCATCTTTCCACTTGATCATTACAGAATTCACTCTACAAATTTTCAAGGTAACATGCAACAAAGGCTTTCAGAGAGAGTTAGCAACAAAGGCTTTCCAGAAGATTCACCACAAAGGCTTTTCAAAGAGTTTCATATGATGACATGGCCATGGACTTTCCACAATTTTATTTTGTGATCTAACAATATAGTAAGCATTATATCTACCCTACCGGAGGCTACACAATAAATCTTCATTCTCACAGTAATCTGCCTATCTGGTTATGTACCACCCCTTACTCGTGTTTCTTACCAAAACAGAGTATGACATATTACTAGAACTCAAACAATTATAATTTTTTTTTATAAAAATTTCGGCAGCATTTCTGCTTATTTTTACATAAAACCCCCTGCAAATTTCCAAAGACAATTTCAAACAACTTCAATATCTCTAACCAATTACAGTTATATATTCAGACATAATTTATCCATTAATAAACACCAACATAGTAAACCGAACAATACTATATATATACATATTTATACCACATTACATAAAGTCATCTATACATGCCATGTTTCAAAAGTGTTGATTGCCAAAATACCCAAAAACTTGACGATAGTGTGGATGATTTCCTGACTTTGTCCAAGTTCCGAGCTGGCTGATGTCACTATAATCAGGGGAAAATAAAGACGAGTAAGCATATAGCTTAGTAAGTAAACATATGACAAATAAATAAATTTCTCACAAGATTACATAGTGACATAATTTTATCACACATAAATTTCATTGTTTGTTCAATTTCCAGAAAACTATTTTTCTGTGTCACAGTCACTAATTTATTTTTATCTGGAGCTACAGGGATCCAAATTAAGTTCTGTAAATTTTCCCCAAAACAAGACTCATATACCATTCTACCATAAAATTTCAAGAATTTTTGGTTGAGCCAATTAGTATATTTTATTCTTTAAACTTTCCCCTACATCACTGCCTGACAGTTCTGACCTCTCTTTACTAAAATTTACATATCTCCTTGTAAAAAATTCAAAAAAATTTCTTGTTTCTTTCTCTTAAAAATAAACTTACCAAGGAATATAAGAATGTAAATTTTAAGCCATAATTATTTTTCTACAATTTTTGGTGATTTTCCAAATTTGGAACAGGGGATTTCAAAATCAATCCAACCCTGTCTCAATAAAATTTAAATATCCCCAAATATACAACTCATTTACTTGCTCTGTTTCTTTCATATGAAAATAGTCTCATTCAGCTTCAATGTCATATATTATTCAGCCTCTAATTCATTTTCCACCATTTATGGTGATTTTTTCAATGTTTCCCAACTGTTGTTATACAAAATAGTTTTATATTTAAATTTGCTCTTTTGAAGTTTTGGTGTTTTCCTTCACCTTACACATGGGTTGATTAAGTATCAAACTCAATATTCCTCACATAACCTTGTCCACCATATTTAAATATTCACCTTTCCAATTTTCCCGTTGAACACTCGGAATGTTATCCGTTATCGGTGGATTCAGCACTTAGCAACCACCAGTGATTCTGGGAATCAACACTTAGCAACCCCTTTCACCTTCAAAAATGTAGTGGAATCAGAACTAAGCAAACACCAATGAATCGGGGAATCAGCACTTAGCAACACCTTTCACATTTAAGATACGGTGGGATCAGCACTTAGCAACCACCAATGATTCGGGGAATCAGACTTAGCAACCCCTTTCACATTTAAGATACGGTGGAATCAGCACTTAGCAACCACCAATGATTCGGGGAATCAGCACTTAGCAACCCCTTGAGGGAATCAGCACTTAGCAACCCCCTTTATATTCAATGTACTTCGGCCTATTCCGAGTGTTCAACCGAAAACCGTGTTTTTCAACACTTTACCACATTTCCCAACTTAACCAAATTTTTAGTATCTATACCAAGTGTTCATTCTATGTTCAATTAAATCTCAACATATATTAGATAATATAAAAACAATGCATTAATTCACATGTTTGCTTACATCGGTGCAAAATATCGAAATTTTACAATTCACTCCACTATCTTCTCTTTTCCCAATTTGAGGTAGTCTTCTCGTCTTTCTTCATTATGAGCTTGAGAAAGTGAAGAAACCCTAGCTATGGTGTCCTCCAAGTTTTGGCAGCAAACTTAATGAAGATGGACACCATTTTTCCATCTTTTTCCCATTTTAATTCTATTTATTTACTAATGACCAAAATACCCTTACTTAAAAAAATCAATTTCACTAATTCTATGCCCATTTTTGTCCATCAATTAACTAATGGTCTAATTACCATCTAAAGACCCCCAATTTATAATTTCATAAAAATTAGACACTTCTAACATGTAGAACTCAACTTTTGCACTTTTTACAATTTAGTGCTTTTGACTAAATTAAGTGCCCAAACGTCAAAATTTTCGAACGAAATTTTTACGAAATTTTTCTGTGAAATTGTAAATCATAAAAATATAATAACAATAATATTTTCCCTCGTCAGATTTGTGGTCCCGAAACCACTGTTCCGACTAGGCCCAGAATCAGGCTGTTACAGGTTAACAATATACCTACCCAACTGGAGGCTACATAAACAGATCTCTTTCTCACCTTTTTACATAACTCAGAATTTTCAAGCACTGAACCCATTTAACAAGGAAGTATAAAACAAGAACTACACACACACTAGTAATGTAGCACCCCTAACCCGTATTCATCGTCGGAACAAGGTTACAGAGCATTATCAAAATTTACAAATTAACTAACAGACTTTCCATAACAAATAAACATGGACGTACATAATCACTAGGTAAGATTCACATACATGTATCATCCATCTCATATTTCAATATATCATGTAATATTATTTCCATGTAATTCAAGTATATACCCATATTAGTTCATTCCGAACTCATATTGTTTCATATCAGAACTTTACCCGTTGAACCATTTAAAATATCGTTGGATACACGAGTGGTACACACGAGGTGTACAAAACTATAATTCGTCAATTCATATACATATGTGTTCATACGAGCATGTAAACGGGAAGCTCTTTCGAGCCGTATAACAGGAAGCTCAAGTGAGCTAAGTAACGAGAAGGTCATACGTGCTTTATATCGAGAAGCTTTTACGAGCCAAATATCGAGAACCTCAAGAGAGCCGTTAATTGGGAAGCTCATGAGAGCTGTGGTGTGTTCGCAACACATGCAAGATCACAACCAAATCGGGAACCCTAATGACATGTCATTTGTATCCTTCAAATTTCTAAGGTTCAAACCGAACTCAGAAATTATCAGATATGTGATTATAATTACACATGACAATTTGTGCAAATCACACACAATAATATTCAATTTAAAACATTTAAATATACAATTTAGTTGCACGAACTTACCTCGCAAGTATCTATAGATACGAAAGCTACTAATCCGATACTTTTTTTGCCTCGATCTAACTCCGTATTAGGTCTCTCCAGAACTATACAAATGAATTTAACTCAATTTAATATAATTCATGTTATATTTAATCCAACACACATCTTTGGAAAAATTACTAATTTGCCCCAATACCTTTAATTAATTACAATTTAGTCCCTAAGCTTGAAAAATACAATTCATACAATTTAATCCTTATTCAAGCCTAGCTGATTTTCATACATATCAATAGCATCCCATGTATTTCACAAAGTTTAGAATTTTTCTATAAATTTTTCATCTTTTCAATTTAGTCCCTAATTGATAATTTCATCAAAATTCTCTTTACAAAAGTTGTTTATCTAACAACAACCTTTCATTTTCTATCATAAAACTTCAAAATTCAATTATACTCAGCCATGGAAAAAACCCTAATACTTTAATGGTTTTGCAAATTAATCCCCGAGATAGTTAGACTAAGCTATTACGATCTTACAAACATAAAAATCATTAAAAACGGGACAAGAATACTTACCCAAGTGAGTAAAAATAAGCTTGCTAACTTCAACCTTCCATGGCTAGGGTTTCCTTCTTTTTTTTTATAAAAGATGATGATAATATCTTTTTTTTACTTGATTTAAAATCACCTAATTCATTAATTTCCAAAATTAACCTTACTAATTTATTAAATTCCCAATGATGAATAATCATTCTTATCTGCTAATTACATTAAATGGTCAATTTGTCATATAAGGACCTCTAATTTTAAATTTCATAGCTATTTGATACCTTTAGCTACTAGAATTCAACTTTTACCCTTTATGCAATTTAGTTCTTTTATCAAATTAGACATGTAATCGATAAAATTTCTTAACGAAATTTTCATAAGATATTTCTATCATATTTTAGACCATAAAATAATATTAATATAAATTTTCTTCTGACTTCGGATTTGTGGTCCCAAAACCACTATTCTGATTTCACTGAAAACGAGTTGATTCCTCATTCGGTGCACCTTCAAACATTAACTTCAGCCATTACTTCATTAACCGGAAAAAGCTCAATTCAACTCAATCGTTAAAGTTCCAATCAAAGGCTATTCAAGCACCTCAATGGACAGCTACACATTGGAGCCATTCAATGGATTATTTCAGCTGAAATTAAGTTTAGTTTAACGAATTTGCATTCAATTGTGGCTATTCGGCTGGATAACCATCAGCCTATAAATAGCTCGTCTATAAACATTTTGAAGGTTACAGACTTGACTTTGATTTTTTAATGAAATATAATAGACTTTGTGAGTTGTTCACTCTCATTGTTCTTCGAGATTTAATTTGACTTATCTAGTTAGCTAGTGGCGTCAAACTTGTTTCTTTCTTGAACTTATCACTCTTCGAGTGTGGCGTTCATCCCATATACCGGTTGGTTCCTATCTTGCTAGATAGTGGGTCACGGTTCTATCCAAGTATCCATCAACCACCTTAAAACTTATAAGAATCGAGTCCTTAATCTCTATTACGGGTTCATTCTTGTTTTAAGTTCGTTATACCATCTTTCCACCATTATTTCTTTATCATCATTAGTTGTTTTAACTATCTTTTTCCTTTTACATAAGCTTTTGTAAAACTGAAAATGGAAACTACTTAATTTATCAATCGAGCATTCAACGACTCAATTATGCATCGTAAGCGAGTTCGTATCATTTGGTATTAGAGCTAGTAAAATTAAGTAAGTTTTTATCATTTACATACTCCCGAGTTTGAAGAAAAGAATAAAAAAAATTTCGATTAAAAAAATTTTCAAATATATAAAAAAAAGTTTGTGCAAAATATAAAATTTGAAAAAAATACAAAAGTGGGAGTTATGGTTTTTTTTTTGTGTATTTCGACAAAAGAAAAGCTAGCTTACAAAGTGTTTTATTTCCCTATCTTTCTTGTTTGTTCTTAAAAACTATTTTCAGCCACACTCTATGAAATTGTTTTCCTTCAAGTCTACCGATTTATTTATCATCATTCTTTTTGTTTTTATCCTTTTGAAGCCGACCTATAAGCTTGCTAATAGGTCTAAGGAAATCTCTAAGAACCTCAAGAGGTGAACTCAAGAGGTAAAAGGCATAGAGTGGAGTTTCAATCATTAAAAGGTAAAAGCCAATATTTGAGTGCAAACACGAGTGGTGTGTCATCTATTATTTTCTTTAAGAGAGATTTAAGTGAGGATTGTGGTGAGATTTTAATAAATCATGTCCCAAGAACTTTCTGAGTTTGAATTGCAAATGATGAGGAAAGAAATGAGAAGGATTATGCAATCTAAAATGAAGAAAATGCAAAAAAAAAAGTTAGATCGTATAGAAGCAAGATCGTCAAGGAGTCCATCGTTCTATGATTTCTTAAGAAGAGATCCATGTCGTGATTCTTATTCATTGAGGGATTTAAGTAGAGAAAAGCAAACCATCTATTTCATACCAGCTGCCATGTACAAGGTAAAGTCTTAGAGTCATCATTGATGGTGAAAGTTGCTCAAACGTGGCCAGCACTATTATGGTGGAAAAGCTTGGTTTAACCACTACCAAGCATCCGCAACCCTATAAGCTACAATGGCTTAACGACGGAAGCAAACTCAAGGTTACCAAACAAGTGATCATTGCCTTTTCCATTGGCAAGTATCAAGACGAGGTTGTGTGCGATGTGGTGCCTATGCACGCCTGCCATTTACTGGTAGGAAGGCCATGGAAATTGGACCGAAGGGTCATTTATGATGGCTATAACAATAGGTATACATTTAAGCATCAAATGAGGAAAGTAACCTTAGTACCGCTTACTCCAAAACTCGTGTACGAGGATCAACTTAAGTTAAACTCTTCTGTTGTAAAATCGAGAGTGAGAGGTAAAAGAATGTTAAGTGTAAAAACGAGAAGAAAAAAATTGAAAGAAAAGAAAAAGAAAAAGAGTGCGAGCAAGAAAAGAACTATGAAAAAGAGTTCGAGAGTGAAAAGGAGGAAAAGGAAAAGAAAAGAAAATGAGAAAAGTGAATGTTTCGTTCAGATTAAAGAAATAAAAGAGATTGTGGAAAAATAAAGAGAGTTTGAAAATGAGATTGAAAAAGAAAGTGAAAAGAAAAGTGAGAGTGAGTGAGTTTTTAAAAATAGAAGAGAGTGTAAAAAAAGAAAAAGAGACTGAAAAAGAAAGGGAAAGAGGGCTTGTAAAAGAAACAAGAGAAAAGAGTATTCAAACAAAAGGGAGAACTATTTCCCCTAACCCCCAATCGAGTTTCCCTTAGGATTTCTCTTCATTTCAAGTCACTAAAGATTCATTTGACAAGTTCCAACTTTACTACCTTACTGACGAGAGACGATTCCAATTAATCAAAAAAGGTGAGTTGGAGAGTAAAAATGTTCTTAACATCTTCAAAGGTAAGCAAGGTATGGAACTTACAGAGATTCAATCAATTGGAACTCTTTGGATTCCGTTGACAAGTTTGCCCATGTAGTTTATCTTAAAGAAATTCTTTACAATGACTTGTTTTGTTGTTGACGTTGAATAAAGTTGCTGAATCTGTTTCGGATAGTATCTTGAAATATTTTGTAACACTCCAAATCTGGCCTAAGAGTTGTGGCCGAATCTGGCGTGTCACATTGAAGTGTCTTTTAAAAATCGGACTCGTTGGTAAAAATTTGTTTCTAAGTTTAAAATAAACCCCTTTATTGTTAATTAACAAATCAACTAGTCAAAACGTTTGTCTTGTTATCTAATATTGTCTTAATAGGTTGATCTAAAATCACGGAAGCTTTTGAATACTCTAAAGCTTAAATTTTGTGTCTTTGAAAATAGTAATTATTTTGAAAATTCGTCTTCTCCTAAACTAGAAGTTTAAAACAAGTAACTAAATGCCCAATTAAAAATTTATACAAACATGAATGACCTTATTACATAAACAAAACCCAACACAAACTTTAAATTTAAATAAAAGCAAGTATACAACAGCTGCAGTTGTGTGGCCACCTCCGAGTCCCTCGTAGCACTGACCCGCCTACAACTGGGAATTACCTGCACAGTTAAACAGAGGGGTGAGTTTACGAAAACTCAGTGTGTAATCCCCTAATAAGCAAACAGTCAATTAAACAGTAGATAAATGCAATTTGGGCCTAAGCCCGTTACAGTAACAGCCTAGTTCAGTGTGGGCCTAAGCCCTTTCCCGTAACAGTAAATGATTGGGCTTGAGCCCATCACAATACCAGTAATCAGTAGGGCATTTGTCCAATTTCAATAATATTATCAGTGGGGCCTTAGCCCATAACAGTAACAGATATCAGTCATGCAGTGAACGGTATGTAATATCATTAATCGATGCAATAATAGCACAAAATCATTAATCAGTGCAGATATGCAGTTAGAAATCCTACCCAATCCAACCTCTACACACCACTCCGTCTCGCCAAACACACCATGTGGGGATAAAATTGACCCACCCAGCCAAACACACCAAGATTAGCACCGGTTGCGACACTAAACAGTATTACAGCAAAGTTTCCAGTAAAATAAATGGCATATAGCCATTAGTAGGTCCACAGTAGTCTTGGGCGAGCCGTACAACCTTATTAGTACGGTACACTTCCTCCAAATATAACAACCCATCCCCATGCAATATATCGTGACATAATATCATACGTGTATGCAAAATGTCATGCTCAATCATAGTCATACATATCATAGAGCAAATCAGCCATACATAACATAAAGCCATAACAGTTATTTCATCTCCTAGGGGTATAACAGTCATTTTACCCTATGAGGGTATTTCAATCATTTTACCCTATGGGGGTATTTCGGCCATTCTACCCTATGGGGGTATTTCGGTCATTTTACCCTAATAGGGTATTTCGATCATTTTACCCTATGGGGGTCTATCGGTCATTTTACCCTATGGGGATATTTCGATCATTCTACCCTATGGGGGTATTTCGGTCATTCTACCCTATGAGAGTATTTCGATTATTTTACCCTATGGGGGTATTTCGATCATTTTATCCTATAAGGGTATTCCGGTCATTTTACCTTATGGGGGTATTTTGGTCATTTTACTCTATGGAGGTATTTTGGTCATCTTACCCTATAGGGGTATTTTGGTTATTTTACCTATTTTAGGGTCTCAGTATAGATATTGACCTCTCGAAAGTTCCACAGTCGCCTTGAGCGACTCAGGTAACCTAAAAGGTCATAACAGAGAAAATAGGTCCAAGGCCCATTACTCGGCCCAAGTAGCCCACACGCTTGTGCGACCTGTTCAGCCCAAATTTTACCACGGCTATGAGATCTACTTAGCCCCGTCCAGTATTTGCCACAAATCGTGGATTTCATCCGTGTGGGGCCCACAAGCCCAATGAGCCCACACGACCTATTATGGTCCAACGTGGCTCATTACGGCCTAAGCCCATGGAAATGCTCATGGAGACCTCTACAGTTTATCGCCTATGATTCACAGGTTTGGCTTTCCACATGAGCGATCGCACACTCGTGTGGTCTCAACGTCGTATTTCGGCTTTTTGACTTTTGTCATTTTACAGTTACAGTGGGTTGGTTACACACCTGTTGCGATTTGCATATTCCCTTTGTTCCGAACACTCTTATCCCAAAAATCAATAATCATCGCACCATTGGTTCCCGGGCAATGTGCCAACCAACCTCGACCACCACCAGTTAAGAATGGAAACAATGCAGGTTAGAGAAAGCGACGAAAACCTTGAAAACCTCACCGATCTCCCATCGAGAACAAGGAACAAATGAGATGTGATATATATCTCTCCATAACAACAACCTCCCCAAATCCCAATATTCTCTCCTCTAATATCTCCAAATATCACTCCTCAATTCTCTCTATGACCAGTTCAAACTCCATTTAGCAGTATTTCAATCCAACTCTACCACCCACACGAATTAGGCTCATTTTGGTCCAACATGGCTCATTACGGCCTAAGCCCACGGAAATGCTCATGGAGACCTCTACAGTTTATCGCCCATGATTCACAGGTTTGGCTTTCCACATGAGTGATCGCACACTCGTGTGGTCTCAACATCGTATTTCGGCTTTTTGACTTTTGTCATTTTACACTTACAGTGGGTTGGTTACACACCTGTTGCGATTTGCATATTCCCTTTGTTCCGAACACTCTTATCCCAAAAATCAATAATCATCGCACCATTGGTTCCCAGGCAATGTGCCAATCAACCTCGACCACCACCAGTTAGGAATGGAAACAATGCAGGTTAGAGAAAGCGACGAAAACCTTGAAAACCTCACCGATCTCCCATCGAGAACAAGGAACAAATGAGATGTGATATATATCTCTCCACAACAACAACCTCCCCAAATCCCAATATTCTCTCATCTAACATCTCCAAATATCCCTCCTCAATTCTCTCTATGACCAGTTCAAACTCCATTTAGCAGTATTTCAATCCAACTCTACCACCCACACGAATTAGGCAGCAAAATAAATACTCCCTTTTTAATGCACCACCACTCGAACCTTAGACCCCATGTACACTCCACATACCCCTTACCACTAGACCAACAACTCATTTGTATCATTTTTTAACCATAATAATTTAATAACCTGCTATCTAGATCCAAGGATTTTATTCACTTAAAATAAAAATTTTGCATAAGCCAAGGCTTGAACCCCTGACTTCTCAGACACTTCCAAACACTCCTAAATCACTTAACCACTGAAGCAGACATTCATTTATGTCACTTCCTTGCACAACTAAATATTTATGTGCAGTCTCCTAACTATTCCCTTATTCAAAACCTATTTCTTCTAGGCCCAAAATTCAGGGTGTTACATGTTTCTTTCATTGTTTGCTTAGTGTTGATTCAAATAACATCAAATTTAAAGATGACTTGGGCATTGATGTTATTGGTTCAACTATAAGCCAACTGAATTTGATTTTTCTATGCGATAACAAATTGACACATGAAGGGTTTAATCTGTTCGATTTAGAATGCCATGAGAATTCTTTAACTTCATGTGACCAAATTTTATGGATACCGCTGCCTGTTCAAAGGAATTTTGAAATTTTTGATTGCTTACAACCCATGTCTAAATTACATTTGTCTAGCATGTTTGCATTGTTGTTAAACGAAAAGTTTTCATTATATTCAAAAATAAGTGCACAAAACCATGTGTTTAAGCCCGGAGCAACTTTTCCTAAGTTATTGTTGAAAGAAGGTGAGCATCATAGTTCTATTTTGTATAAACATTTTTGACCACTTTCATTTGTTCCATGATTTATCAATATTCTCGAAAACAAAATATGTGAACTCTAATGATGTAAAAAGTCAAAATTAACTCTTTGATTTTGAGAATTATTGTTTTACATTGCGGTTAAGAGAATTTAAGCATGCCTTGCATGTTTATAACTCTAAATTACTTCATGTTTCTTCTATGTTGCCAGTTATGAAACTCTGGAGTCAGATAGAAATGGCAAGACAAAATCTTATTTTTGATCCCGGAGTTAACCTGAGTTTACATCTTTTGGAAGGAACGTTTGATATTCATTACGTTTATACGAATTGCAACATCTTTGAATTGTTCCAAGATCGTGTAAGCAATGCATTGAAAGAAATCCTTCAATTTAATTTTTTTACTGAAATTGTTCTTGACTTTCAGGTTCCGGATAGATTTGTGGTCAACCTGATGGAAGGAAGATATAATTTAAGGAACCGTGAGCAACAAAAATTCTTTTCCAGCAAATGGCCCTATTTAAGAATGAATCGTTTTGAAATGTTGCTACCTAGAGATGATGGCCCGTTCCAAGTGTTGGAGCCAATCATTGATAACTCATATAGATTGGACCTACCAAGTAAGTTTCATGCCAATGTGAGTTTGAACGTATCTAATTTATCTCTTTTTGATGTAGGCAACGATTTGAGGACAAATCGCCTTGAATAGGGGGAATGATCAAACTCCCCCAAAGACTCAGCTGACTTCAAAAGAGATCCAATCGAGCTGCCTAGTGGATCAATCACTCGAGCACAAGCCAGACAATTTAAAGAGTCAATATCAGCTTTAGTTGATCGAGTTTGGAAGGAAACTACAAATGGACTCATCAATCAAGTGTTGGACGATTCAACAAGGAACATCTAGAATGTATTTGAAGCTGAATTCGACTTAGCAAGCTAACTCAGCTGCTAAGACTTGGACATTTTAATTACATTAGTTTATTTAATTATGTTTACTTTCTACAAATTTAATTACATGTCTGATTGATTTGTTCTATTAATTGTGTCATTATTGATTCGGCCTTTATTGTGTCATAGCATGTTACATATTTAAATTATGTCTTAGTGTATTACATATTAAAATCATGTTTTTGTTTGTCCATTAAGTATGTTTAAATTCGGACAGACTTAATGTATGTTGGCAAGTCAAATTTCATAAATGTGTCTTAGTCTATTACAAATTTATTTGTGTGTTTAATTCGTCTTGTTGTGTTTAATCAATTTTTTAATTTGTCTTAGTAGGTTATTAAAGTATGCGACTGGACATTCATGTACAATGTCGATTCATTGAAGCTAATTGATTTGGAGCATGCACCCGATTGTGCATGTACACTGGGAGCTATTTGTAGCTAGACATTCATGTATTTTCCAAATTCAAAAAAACTAATTTCATGAAGAACATGCACCCAACTGTGCATGTATTTTGAAAGTTACTTGGTGCATTCACTCAGCCGATTATTCATGAATCCATTGCCAACGATTGTGAGCTGATCAGCTAACACTTCAAGAGACCATTCTGTGCTTAATGTTCACACTCAAAGACTCTCCAAAACCGAGTGTTCACACCCAAGGGCCATTTGGCTGCCATCAAATACACTCACCAGCTGATTCCTCATTCGGTGGACCTTCAAACATTAACTCCAGCCATTACTTCATTACCGAACAAAGCTCATTTCAGCTCCATCATTAAAGTTCCTATCAAAGGCTGTTCGGGCACCTCAATGGACAATTGAACATTGAAGCCATTCAATGGATTATTTCAGCTGAAATTAAGTTAACTTAGTTTAATGAATTTGCATTCAATTGTGGCTATTCAACTGATAACCATAAGCCTATAAATAGCTCGTTTGTAAACATTTTGAAGGTTACAAACTTGACTTTGATATTTTTATGAAATATAACAGACTTTCTAAGTTGTTCACTCTCATTGTTCTTCGAGATTTAATTTGACTTATCTAGTTAGCTAGTGGCTTCAAACTTGTTTCTTTCTTGAACTTATCACTCTTTGAGTGTGGCGTTCATCCCATATACCGACTGGTTCCTACCTTGCTAGATAGTGGGTCACGGTTCTATCCAACTATCCATCAACCATCTTAAAACTTATAAGAATCGAGTCATTAATCTCTATTACAGGTTCATTCCTGTTTTAAGTTCGCTATACCATTTTTCCATCATCATTAGTTGTTTTAAGTATCTTCTTCCTTTTACATAGCCTTTTGTTAAACCGAAAATGAAAACTACTTAATTTATCGATCGGGCATTCAATGACTCAATTACGCATCGTAAGCGAGTTCGTATCACCATTCAAATGGCTAGTCTCAACAAAACATTTACTTGCCAACATTGGCCAAACTAACCTATACATACCATTATAACCAAAATTAATTTGCTAATTGTACCGAAAAGGCCGAAGGATAGTGTGAATCAACTCTGACCAGCTTCCAACCCAAACGAGCTTCCGAATTACGATAAAACATGGAAAATAACACAGTGTAAACATTTCATGCTTAGAAAGTTCGTATAATACGGGAATTAACTTACCATTCAATCACATTTAAGGTAAGCATGCTAACATAACCAAACCAATTTGGTAAAAAGCCTAAACACATACCCTTAATATGTTAGCCATGTGAAACTTTCCATAACGAATAAACATGGAGGTACATAATCACTAGGTAAGATTCACATACATGTATCATCCATCTCATATTTCAATATATCATGTAATATCATTTCCATGTAATTCAAGTATATACCCATATTAGTTCATTTCAAACTCATATTGTTTCATATCAGAACTTTACCCATTGAACCATTTAAAATATCGTTGGATACACGAGTGGTACGCACGAGGTATACAAAACTATAATTCGCCAATTCATATACATATGTATTCATACGAGCATGTAAACAGGAAGCTCTTTCGAGCCGTATAACAGGAAGCTCAAGTGAGCTAAGTAACGGGAAGGTCATACGTGCTTTATATCGGGAAGCTTTTACGAGCCAAATGTCGAGAAGCTCAAGAGAGCCGTTAATTGGGAAGCTCATGAGAGCTGTGGTGTGTCCGCAACACATGCAGGATCACAAACAAATCGGAAACCCTAATGACATGTCATTTGTATCCTTCAAATTTCTAAGGTTCAAACGGGACTCAAAAATTATCGGATATGTGATCATAATTGCACATAACAATTTGTGCAAATCACACACAGTAATATTCAATTTAAAACATTTATATATACAATTTAGTTACACGAACTTACCTCAACAAGCATATATATATACGAAAGTTACTAATCCGATACTTTTTCTTTGCCTCGATCTAACTCCGTATTAGGCTATACAAATGAATTTATCTCAATTTAATATAATTCATGTTCAATTTAATCTCATAGACATCTTTGGAAAAATTACTAATTTGCCCCTATACTTTTAACTAATTACAATTTAGTCCCTAGGGACGAAAATTGAAATGCATACAATTTAATTCTTATTCAAGCCTAGAAAATTTTCATACATATCAAGGGCAACCCATATATTTCACAAAATTTAGAATTTTTCTATAAATTTTTCATCTTTTCAATTTAGTCCCTAATTGATAATTTCATCAAAATTCTCTTTACAAAAGTTGTTTATCTAACAACAACCTTTCATTTTCTATGATAAAACTTAAAAATTCAACTATACTCATCCATGGAAAACTGTAATACTTTAATAGTTTTGCAAATTAATCCCCGATATAGTTAGATTAAGCTATTACGATCTCGGAAACATAAAAATATTAAAAACGGGACAAGAATACTTACCCAAATGAGTAAAAATAAGCTTGCTTACTTCAAGCTTCCATGGCTAAGGTTTCCATCTTCTTCTTTTTTTATGAAAGATGATGATAATATCTTTTTTTATTTGATTTAATATAACCTAGTTCATTAATTTCCAAAATTAACCTTACTAATTTATTAAATTTCCAATGATGAATAATTATTCTTATCTACTAACTACACTAAATGGTCTATTTACCATATAAGGACCTCTAATTTTCAATTCCATAGCTGTTTGATACCTTTAGTTACTAGAATTTAACTTTTACACTTTATACAATTTAGTCCTTTTGATCAAATTAGACATGTAATCGATAAAATTTCTTAACGAAATTTTCATACGATATTTCTATCATATTGTAGACCATAAAATAATATTAATATGAATTTTCTTCCGACTTCAGATTTCTGGTCCCGAAACCACTGTTCTGATTTCACTGAAAATGGGCTATTACAAGTAACAACACCATATAATACACAACATTGTACCATGCTGCACATTATTCACCTCATTTACGTATCTGTAGAAATCTCTCAAAGATATGCATTCACATTATTACATGACATTCATGAGTCAGGTTTAGAAACTCACCGGATACTTATCTATAACACCCCTAACACGTATCCATCGGCAGAATAGGGTTACGAATAATTACCGGAAAAACAAAACTTAAAATCATTCACTTCTAAAC
The DNA here is from genome assembly GCF_007990345.1 of Gossypium hirsutum. Taxonomy (NCBI): domain Eukaryota; kingdom Viridiplantae; phylum Streptophyta; class Magnoliopsida; order Malvales; family Malvaceae; genus Gossypium; species Gossypium hirsutum. The sequence goes on along the minus strand of NC_053441.1, from coordinate 38,466,801 downwards.
ATTTCATAAATCATAGCATAGTCCATCCAAACACATGCATAATATCCCTTATTTAAGCCCTCGAGGCCTTAGAATCACTTTTAAAATGATTCAAGACTGAATTGGGAATAATTAAAACATTGAGGAAAAAAGTTAGAAAAATTCAAACTACAGGGGTCACACAACTGTGAGGTCAAGCCGTGTGACTCACACGGCTGAAAAACACGCCTGTGTCCCAGGTCGTGTAACATTCAAAATAGGGACACACGACTGTGTCCCAACCCATGACCGTACCCGTTTAACTCTCTGAGGTGGGTCACACGGCCAAGCCACATTTCCATGTGCCAAGCTGTGTAACTTTCGAAATGGCCTCACACGCCCTTGTGCCAAGCCATTTAATTGACTGACTTACAACTTTTAAAACCTACAAGAGACACACAGCCGTGCCGCATGGCCGTGTGTCACACATGGCTAAGACACACACCCGTGTCTTAGGCCGTGTGGACAAGAAATAGGCCACAATCAAGCCATTTCTTTCACCCAAACCAAGTGTGGACCTATAAGTCATTTGCACATATAACCAAGACTTTAAAACATGCTCAAAACATGCATAATAAAACCAATTCAATGGCCATTGAACCATACAACTAATATGCCATATAGGCACCTCAATCACAAACAAGCATTCATACCTAAATTTGTGTCTAAATGGTCATATTTCATCCAAACATACTTAACTAAATTCCATATCAAAGCATACCCTAAATGATCACATTGCAAACATGCCAACACTTACCACTTTGGCCATAAAACTATGCGTCAATTTGACCATATAAACATCAACCATCAAGCATCAAAGTGCCAAAAGCACACCAACCATAATACCATATATACAAGCCAAACATAACAACTAGCTCATTGGACACAAGTCCACCTATACATGCCATTATAAACTTGTCCAAAACATCAAAATCTACCGATATAATCTCTGGATAGTGTGATAGGTCTCTGGTGAGCTTCCAAACTGATCGAGCTTCCAATAATCTATAAAACATGGAAAGAAAACTACGTAAGCATATAATGCTTAGTAAGTTCGTAAATCATGAACATAGCTTACCATTTCAATGCATAATCTTATAAAATAGACATGAATCAATCCAACGTAAGCTTAGCACAAGCCTAAGCATCAACAACAACACAAGTTAGTGATTAAACACATAACTTAGCAAAATCATCACATGGTAAGATAGATTTCATGAACATAGCACATTTGAATTCATACTTTCCATAAATAAGGTTATACAAATTTGATCATCAACAATTCATACCTTTCCATAAGTTTTTAACTTAGCTCTTGGAAAACTTATCGTTCCTTCCCTTTTCAAGCCCGTTGAACCACTTAGAATAATATCGAATACACGAGAAGCTCACACAAAGTGTGCTAACATATGGTCGAAACCATTTCTTTTCCTTTTCCTTTACATCTTCACTCACTCGAGCCATAAATGGGTCTACTCACACAAGCTAACGGTCGGAATGTAGCTACACAATGCCATTCACACAAGCTGGCGAGTATCCACAACAAATGCCGGAGCTCAGCCATCGGTTGGACATTCAGGACCAGCACCCGAAACATGGTAACTCTAATGACATGTCATTTGTATCCTATATATTCCTAAGATTCAAACGGGGATCGATAGTCGTCGTAACATCATTGGATTTTCATCGTAACATGATATGATAGATAGCATAATATCATATAAATCAAATAACATTAAAACATTATTAAAACATACAAACTTACCTCGATTTTAAAGATGTCGAAATATGATCACTAATCCGAGACTTTATCTTTTCCTCGATCTAGATCCGTACGAGGCTTAACTTTATCTAAATAAGAAAATTCAATTCATTTAATACACATACTATTCAATTTAGTCCAAAATTCACACTTTTGAAAATTTACATTTTTGCCCCTAATATTTTAACTTTTTTACAATTTAGTCCTTAAGCTCGTAAATTAACATTTATGCAATTTCATCCACATATCATGCTTGTCGATTTACCTAGGGAGTCTTATCAACCTAAAAAATCATCAATTAATAATTTCACCATGACATTTTACTACTTTTACAAATAAGTCCCTAAATGATAATTTCATCAAAAATCACTTTACAACAGTTGTTCATTTAACAACGAGAACTCATAATCTTTCATCAAACTTCATAAATCATGCAAGAACATTCATGTAAAAACCCTAAAACTTTAATATTTTTTCAAATTATTCCCTGAGCTAGCTAGATTAAGCTACAACGATTCTGAAAACATAAAAATCATTAAAAACAAAACCGAAATTTACTCACATGCAAGGATGAACTAGTTGAGCCTTGAAGCACCCTACAATGGTGTTTTTCTTCCTTATTTTCAGTGGGAAAAATGAGTTAAAGATGATACATTTTGTTATTCTTTATTTTACTTTAGATCATTTACTACATTACTTATTTAACCTTAGTAATTAACCTTTAAATTACTTAATAATGTGTTCATATTTGTCCACTCATAAGAATAATGGTCTAATTATCATTTAAATCCCTTAAAAAATTAATTTCATAGCTAATAGATACTTTAACTACTATCACTCCACTTTTGCACCTTTTACGATTTAGTCCTTTTTACTTAATTAAGCATGCAAACGACAACATTTCTTAACGAAATTTTTATACGCACTACTAATATACCATAGATGTTAAAATAATAATAAAATAAATATTTTCACATCGAATTTGTGGTCTCAAAACCAATATTCTGATTTTACTGAAAACGAGCCGTTACACTACCTTTAACTCAACCCAGAGTTTCTGCTTTGACAATCCTTTCTGATCCATTAGCAAAAATTGCTTAAATGATCATAAGATTTCCATTAGAATCCTTATTACAGACATTTTGCTAATATTTCAACTACAAGTGACCCCCATATAGGGTCTTCCTATAACACTCTTCTTTTCTATAGTCATAACGTGCAAAGCTGTAACACTTACCAAAAGGTTGAATCATCTATCTTATTTCAACCTTAACAAAGAGGAAGAAGAGAATGTTGAAGTTAGAAAGTAGAACTTGAACATTAAGCAGATAGTCAAAAACCATTTGAAGTGTCCACTTTCCATAAATATATTATCGGTCCTCTAATTTCCCTACCAAATCTAGGATAGGCAAAAGAAAATCAGGCGAATATTACTCTTACTGTTGACCAGTCATGGGGAGGTCAAATCAATCTAATTACTCCTATTGAAAAATGGCCAACCATGTTGCACATGATGATTTGTTTAGTTGGCTTGTTTTAGAGTACAAGTAATCTTTCATTCATTTTATTACTCTATTCTTTACTTTGAACTCTACCTTTTGCTGCTATAGAATCCCTACAACTCCCAACTAACCCAATATGAAATCCAATTGAATAATACTCATACAAATCGAGCGTTCTATATCTTGGTGAAGTCTCTCATTTGGCGTGGTCTTAAAGACAATCAAGTCTCCTACAGTTTTCTCATACACTTGACAGTCTCTTAATATACAAAACTCTAGGGCGTATCCCTTATGAAATTCTAATATCATGGGTTTTATGTTTATGAATAAACATATTTACTTACAACGTGTATGCATGTGCAAACCATATATTTTAGAATATATGCATGTGTTTAAAAATAACATCTAATAAATAATAAAACATATAATTTGAAACTAATAATTATGTGTATACAATATGTAGGAAATTAAAATAAAAAATAGTTCGAAATGTAAGTAACAATAAAAGTAAATAGGTAAATGCATATGATTAAGAATATTAAATGCACTCCAATTGGTTTCTAGCTCTCATTTTTTTATAGCATGTTAAAATGTTATTATGTTAGGTAGCAGCATTTAACATGTTTTTAAAATGTCAAAATGTTATCATGTTGGTGAAAGAAAAATTCAACATTAAAAATATAATTACAAAAGATTTATTTAACAATTGAATCGTAGGTAGAGTTGTAACTTAAAAAAACCCTCATCAATCTCGAATTGGTGTTTAGTTAACTTGTGACACCAACTCAATCAACGATATTATTAATACGAGTAATTCTATCACACATGTATGGGTATAGAAATCATATATTTAGAACACGGATGTGGATTTAAAAAAATTCAGTAAATAATTAAACATATGGTTTAAAACTAATAATAATAGCATATACAATATCAATTAAATATAACTATAGTTAAGGGGCTTACTGAATTAGTATCAGCCTTTATAAAATAATGAAAATATGGTTTGAATAATAACATATGCAGTACTAATGAAATATAACTATAATTTAATTGAGCAATTACCAAAAACCACTCTTTTTATAAAATAATAAACTTTTTTGTGGAGATATTATAGTCATTTCAAATCATGTGAAATTTAAATAATAAAAAAGTGCTTGATAGTATTCAAACCAAAAACATCATAGTTTTTAACGTATTTAAATTTCAACTAAATATTCATTTTGCTTTTTTTCATATATGCAGATTTAATAAATTATTTGGCAAAATGTATGAGGTTCTCAATTATTTTCTTACCTGTCGGCTCCAATGTTGCTTTGTCTAGCTCTCTCTATTACAGGTTGCTATGTTCAGGTTTGTTGGAAGAAATTTGTAAATGGAGTTGAAAAAAGTGAAGCTTAAGGAAGGAAGGCTAATATGTGATGGACCTTATCAAAGTAGGCCCAATTTTCATTTTCAATTAAATTCAAATAGTTAATCAGTTCAAGGATACATAATTTTGAAAAAAAAAATTTATTATATTAATAGTTATTTTTTTAATTATATGTAAATAGAAAGAAAATATCGGATAGTCAAAAAAATATTCGTTTAGTGTAGTGGAAGACAATCAATCAGTTCCGCGATAAAAACGAACTAGTTAATAAGTTCGAATAAACAAACTCAAATAATTCGTTTTTCTTTTAAGTTCTAGGACATCCTATGATTTATATCATACTTTTTTAGAGGGAATTCTTTGTATATTTTATCGATGTAACTAACTTATTGTAAATAAAAATTATTGTAAGTGGAAATGGTTTATGAAAATACCATCCGTGTAGCTGCAATCTTGGGTTTAACCCTCAATGGAGACATCTTCAAAAATGATCCCTTAGTTGAAAAGAACAAAGAAACTATGTAACGTATAAACAACTTTAAAGCTGTTTAGACATAAGTTTATCAATTGTTTGCGGGATAAGTTGAAGCCTTTAAAGCTGATGTAGGTGCCATGGCCGAAGGGAGAAGGTTGGTGAAATTTTGGAGGGTTTTCTTTTTTTATTGTGAAATCAGTATGTAGAGGTGCCCACTTCAACCTCCAGACCATAGGATGCCAAAGTCGACTATGTCGTTAAATAATTGTCCTCCTCAGTTATTTTGCTAAACTTTAAAAAAAAATTCATTGGTTTGATTATATAAAAAATTTTAACTCCCAATGTCATAATCTAGTTAAAATAAAACAAACTTTTTAAAAATGTGAGTAAAAATAATTTTAAATAGATAAATACATATGATTAAGAATTTAGGTGCTGAAAATTTAAATACTAAAAAATTAATAGTTTAATTTAAGTTATAAAATATGTTTGGTATATTACTTAAAATTAAGTGCAAAATTAGATTTGAAGAGTGTCAGTTTCAGAAAATCTCTAGATCTGGTAACAGAGTTGTACATGAACTTGCAAGAGCAGTAGTGGAGAGTCTAAAGAACACTGACTTGGAGAATCGATTATCGAGGAAGGAGCTACTGGCACTGAAGGAAGACGAGAGGAACTTGGCAACGCTTGGAAGAGAAGAAAGGCATGAGTATCAGACGAGGAAATGAGACACCATGGAGTAATCGTAGGAAATATTCGCTAAAAGAGTGGTTGTTGAAGGGGTATTGTGAGAAACAAAACATTTAAAAAGACAGAGGAGAGGAACTAGAAAAGGATACTAATAAAGGAAGAGGTAATCAATGAGAGAGTCCTGGGAACTGATAGTGGGTAGTCAAGTATTTGGAAAATGGTGAAGGTTAAGGGCTAGTTTGGTAATGCTTTTAAAAAGTGTTGTGGAAAAGTACTTTTGAAAAGTGTTGTGGAAAAGTTTAGTTTAAAATTTGAGTGTTTAGCATTACTGTCAAAAAGTGCTTTTGAGAAATAAAATGTCCATTTCAAACATGTTATTATCAAGTAACAAATATACATTTAAATAACATTTAAATTATTTAATACTATTATATTTTAGTAAGAATATAAAAAAATTATTATAACTTGTTTTTAATATTTTAATATATGAAATATAAATTTTAAATATTTTTAAGCAATAAATATTAATTATTTATAAAATTTACTTAGAATATATAAACTATATTTTAAATATTTAAATATAACCATTAAATATTTGTAATTAGTATTTTAAAAAATATTTTTTTATTTTTAATTAATGATTTTAACACATTTGTAATTAAGCACTAAAGAAAAAAAAAAGGGAAAATACTATGTTATTGGAAGGGTGGAAAAGTAATTAAGCACTAAAAGTGCTTTTGAGAGAGGAAAAGCTAAAAATTTTAGCTTCTCATTTTCAGAAGTGCTTTTGCCAAAAATTTCAGCCAAAAACAGTTTGTTTATCACAACTTTTCTTCCAAAAATGCTTTAGAAGCTAGAAATACTTTTTTTAAAACACTGCAGAACAGGCCCTGAACATTGGGGGTAACGAAATGAGGCCTAGTGGGTTTAAATGATTTTTAGTTATTGGGCTAGGTTAGGAATGATTTTTCTTAAAAGTAGTAGACCTAATTTTTGTAGGCTTAGTTTATTTCTTTTCTTTGTACAAAACTTCTGGCCAGGGCCAATTTTTAATACAAAGTCCTAGATTTTATTAAAAAAATAAGTACAAAATTTAATTAGATTGTTTGATAAATAATAAATTTAAAAATTTTAAAAGTAAAATGTTTAAAGGATAATGTTAAACAAATAATAAAATTGAAAAAATTTCACATTAAGTGATAAGTAGCTCATTATTTGTTTATTATTTCTAATTATTTGTATTTTAGTTTGGGTTATCAAAATTTATTAAAAATATAAAAAATTATAAAAATATCTTTATAATTATATAATTTATTTTAACTATGAAAAAATATTTTTAATAATTTTTATATGAGTTAATGTTGAATTCACTCCAGACAGAAATTCAATCGAAAATTTAAAAGTAGTAGAGATGAGCGTTCGATTGAATTGAGTGGAAAATTTTCAAGTTAATCAAGTTGACAAGTCCTATTTTATCATACTAACTCAATTTGAATTTTTTTCGAATCAAGTCGAGTGAAATGAAATTTAAGTCAAGTTGAATCGAGTAAAATTGTTCGAATTAAATTAAAAAATTAAACATATTAAATTAAAATCTTGTTATAATATAATTAATTTCATGTTAGAACACATAAATTTGAAACCATATATATTTGAAACTTTTTCAAAGCAAAATAATAATAATAAATACTTTAGTATGATAAAATTAAATCATTAATTAACTTATTTAGGTCCCAAAATTATTATTCTATAAAATTTGTAATTTTTTAACTTTCTTTATATATTTTTTAGATTTTTTTGAAATTTTTATAATTTTTTAAAAATATATATTTTGGAATTTTTATAAACATTTTAAAATTTTGAAAATTATTTTGAATTATTTTATATTTTTTGTTGAGGCAAAAACCAATTTGTTTATTTTCAAACTTAACAAGGACCAAAAGAGTATTTAAGCTAATCTGTTATTCGAATTATTTGAGTTATTTGAATTATTTGAGTTATTCGAATCATAAAATTCAACTTTATTTGAACTTGAAACTCGAATAAATTTAATTTTACTCAAATAATTCGAATAACTCAATTCAATTAATTCAAAATTCAAATAATTTTTTTTTAAATTGAATTGAGTTTTACTCACTATAAATAGAGATCGACTAAGACACTTAATAGGGCAAATTATATATAAAACCCTTTTTTTTAAAAATTTACCGAAATGGGCCCGGTATATAATTATTTATCGGAATGCCCTATTCCCCGAAAGCGCATCCACGTCAGCACAATGTCAATGGACGTGGCAGAAAAACGCGTCCCTGGGGAAGCGTTTTGCCTATGTGGACAGAAATCGCTCCCTCAAGGACTCGTTTTCCTGCCACGTAAGCGCTCCCTTGGGGACGCGTTTTGCCCACGCGTGAACAGTAGCAATGGCTACTTTTTTTACCGTTGGTGACCCCCCAACGGTCAAAAAAAACTATAAAACCCCCCTTTCATTTTTTTTCACAACTAAATCCTTTCTCTCAATTTGTCTCTAATATTCTCTCAAATTCCTTTCAATTTTCTTTCAAATTCTTCTCAATTTCCTCTCAAATTCCTCTCAAATTTCTATTTAAAAGAGTTTTAATTTTTTAATTATTTTTAAAAAAGTTTTAAATTTTTTTTTTAAAATTTTTTTTTAAATCGTAAAAATTTGTACCAATTTAGCAATGGCCGGAGAATTAATTCATCTTGATGATAAGCATATATCCGTCGAACAAATGAAAATGGTAAGTGTTAAAATTAACTTTTAAATATTATTTAAGATTTTTTTATTTATGCAATTTTAAATAATTATTATTTTATTATTTGTTATAAAAGTCTGTAGATCGGATATTGCAATGCTATATCCGTAATATGCATGGTCCTCCATCACCGTTGGTAGAGAATTACCTGCAGGAGGCGGGTTTTTGGCACGTGGCAACGGTAGGCCGGGGATGCAAGTTGGATCCGAAACTTATCAGTGCGTTGATTGAGATATGGAGACCCGAGACGCACACATTCCATCTTTCATGTAGAGAGTGCACTATCACTTTGGAAGATGTCAATTTGCAATTAGGATTGCCGGTGGACGGGTACGTAGTCAACGGGTCTGTTCAATCTGGTGATTAGGGAGCGGTATGCTACGAGCTTTTGGACCCTATTCCGAAGAATATTAACGGAGGTCGGATCGAGATGGGATGATTACGAGACACATTCCCGGATCCGAATGATGATTCAACCGAACTAGAAAGAATCTGATATGCTCGGGCATATATTCTTCAGATAATTGAAGGTTATTTGATGCCGGACTTGTCACGAGACCTCGTACATCTAAGATGGCCACTGAAACTCGTTTATTTTTTAGCAGTTGGTGAATTTAGTTAGGGGTCTGTCATGTTGGCGACATTGTACAGGGAGATGTGCGGGGTGACATGACCGAATAAAGTGAAAATCGGAAGTCGCCTGTCACTACTGCAGTCATGGGCACGGTTTCGCTTTTCATTTTTACGTCCTCAAGTGGACCACCCGTATACATTCCCACTCATAACGAGGTAAATTTTATTTTAGATTTTACAATTATTACATAGATTTAAAATATAATCGAATGCTAAAAATTTATTTAATTAGGTGGAACCATCCGGCAAGTTATGCTCGATTACCTACCTGTCTTGAAGATATACGGCCTCTATTAGACCAATGGTCGGAAGCACAAGTAAGTATTAAATAAAATAGATATGTCAATCATGAGTAGTCAATTGGTATTTAGTATTTAGTACATACCTAATATTTCCATCATGGTCATATAGTTTCAATAGACACTATACGAGGATCCGGTAATTCGAACAGTAATTCCGGATGGGTACTTCTAAAATCCAAACGCTTGGCATGTGAAAGCCTCATTGGTCAACTTTGCGATTGTGGAGATGCACCAGTCAGACAGAGTATTACGGTAATTTGGATTCCGACAACCGATCCCCGTGGCACCTGAGGTGTTGGATGACCATCACAAAATCGACCTACGGCAATTGCATACGGAGTGGCCGAGATTTTGGTAATACTACATCCAAATGTGGGAAGATCAGTGTGATTATATAACAATTCGGGAGCTGATCATCGTTCCAGAGTTAGCGTGCGTGCCGGAATACATGCCATGATTTAGGATCTATGGTAAGTCGTATTTACTGTTGGTAGAGGAGAGGCAGCGACAATTGTATGTCCAAAGGGAACGACGTGGCCCTTTAAATCCAAGAAGAAGGAACGACGACACAAGCCCATCAACGAGACCCAGACATTCACCCGGCCCATCATCAACGCCTATAAAATCACCAGGCCCAACAATAGCATCGACACAGTCACCCGACCCAACAGTTCAACTGACGATACCCACGGCACAGCCTTTTCAGATGATGATAGGTGCGTATCCTAGCCCTTTTATGTATCTTAACCCTTATATGTTTCCTTTTTCTAGTCCTATGGCAGGTTGGAGTCAATGGCTCGGTTCATCTCTATTTTCGATTACGCCAAGTGCACCGCCGATGTATAGGCCAGCGTCACACGAGGAATCGCAAGAGCGGCCGTCGGGAAGCTCTTCTTTTTACCAAACCCCATCACCGTATGGGTTTCAAACAATTTCGTCGTTGGTGATACAAACACCTCCACATTCACTATTCTATCAAGGTGGCTCATCGCCTCAACACTGACAACCAGATCCTCTACCGGAGGAACCAGAATCTCCGTCGGAGCAACCATAACCCTTACCGGAAGCTGGACAAAGGAGGAATCCAGCGCGTAACCGTCGACGACCGCCATGTGGCACTGAATCCGGCAAGCACGGAGATTGATTTTTATTTGTACAAACATTTTAAATATTTTGATATTATTTGAAGTAATAAAATAGAAATTCTTCTATATTATTTCATGTACTAAAATAGAAATTTACTTATACATTTTTAATATAATAAAAATTCTTTTACGTATTGCAATATGTTGAATATTTCTGTATTATTTCATTTAATAAAATAAAATATTATTTTCAATAAATTAATTGTAATTTACTTTAATATTTTTAATAAAATAGATTTTCTTTTAAATAAGTAAATATTCTGAATAATTGTACCAATTTTCGATTAAAAAATATAAATAATACAAAGTTTTTTTACAATAACGTTCAACTATTACAATTTGGGCATGATCGGCTTGTATGGCCTGGGTTCCTACACCATCCGCGCAACTTCTGTTGACTGGTTGTTTCTCAGATATCCATATTGTTACGCATTCTAGTCGAGCAAGGTCAACCCTTTGGTTTGCGACGTAATTCTCTATCCGGTAACAGCTTAAAGGGAGCAAGCGATACAGACGGCCACTTACGCTCATCTGGGACTGGTGGGAATACGTGTCTCTAAACGTTGTACATGTTTTCTAATTTGTACAATTCGTCAACATAGTTTATCGGATCCAGATGGAGATTCTGACAACCTACAATTACATGAGCGCATGGATAACAAAGTGCATCAAACATCCCATAGTCGCAAGTCCTATTTCGCAAGTGTACACGATATTGCCCGCCAATAACATCTTGGTGCAGTCTGTCAAACTCTGTCACGCGAAACCATAAGTTGTCTCGATCGTGACATACTGTGTGCATGGTGTTCACCCACGCCTTGGACTTGTTAATTTCTTGCACTACCTTATTGCACCATACATGGCCTCCCTGCATCTGGCCTGCATAACTTGCTGCTCACTTTGGAAATAGCGCCTCCAAATAAAAATATGTCTCTCGCACAATCGATTTTATCGGTAGATGACGCGTTCCTTTTATAACAGAATTTATGCATTCAGCCAGGTTTGAGGTCATATGACCATATCGTAGGCCGCCATCGTATGCTTGTACCCACTGTTCGAAAGGTATGTTACAAAGGTAGTCTGCGCCTTCGCCTTTAATTGAACACAAAACTGCCAACATCTCATGAAAACGATCTTTATTTATTTCATACCCTGCCAATATAAGTTCATAGCGAATATTACATACCACTCTTTCAATTAGAATAAATCTAAAATGACAAACGAAATTATATTAATAAAGACTAAATACCCATGTTGGTCACTTGTCGTCGTTCACTCTTGGATGGATATTGCCTATAGTAGTTGGAAGCAACGTGCCTTAGGCAATACCGATGGTGTGTGCGCTGCCATAAGCTTCCCTGTCGATCAATTACAACTAGTATGCTGGTGCCCCAATCCGAAATAACACAGATATCAGGTTGGGGGCACACATGCCTCCTTAACCTAGATAGAAAGAAATATCAGTCATCAACTGACTCCCCCGGTGTTATTGCAAATGCAAGTGAAAGAATTCTCCCACTGCCATCTGTGCCACTGCTGCCAATAGCCGATGGGTATATCTACCAAACATAAAGGTACCGTCAATTTGTACCAATAGCTTGCAGTATAAAAATGCGTCTCGGCATTGCTTAAAGGTCCAAAACAGGCGTTTGAACACTTGGAATCCACGTAGCAATCGGTCGTTGTAGTATGCATGTTCAGTTTGAAGGTCTGTTATGCAACCTAGGACGTATCTCTCTAGCACTTGACACCACTGCCATATTTCACGGTAAGAGGGCATGTACCCCATTTGGCTACGAATATTGGCAATTATTACCGGCACTGAAGTCTAGGGATCAGCATTCATCGTGGGTAGTATCAAGCTAGCTAACATAGCTGAATCCATCTTGGGATGATCTTGTGAAATACCTATAAACGGAGTACATTAAATAATGCAACATTACATAATAACAGTATTATTCAGAAACCCTAAATACTGTACCTGCAGCACATGTATGTGGACCTTTATACTTTTTAATCTCCCATAACCCTGTCATTTTCCTCAATGAGGCGTAGATTTTCCATGAACATGTACCGTCTTGCACTGCACACTTCGCCTCAAACTTATCAGCTTTGGACTTAACGACGTGGTAGTTAACGCTATTATTAATGCTATGTTGTTTCAAAGCACCAATAAAACTATCCTTGTTGGAAAACTGATTACCAACTTCAAATTCACCCAAATCCAGTACCAAACTTGTACGATCAAGCAACCGGTGTGGTAGATCTAGAAACTCCAACACATCATCTACAAACAGATCGACATTATGCATGTGGGCTGGAGGTGAGTATGCCCTGAATCGTGGATCTTCTTATTCATCTGAACCCCCTTCAACATCTTCAGGTTCGGTTGGAATAGGCTCCAGTTCAGAGAATAATGTAACTTTTACACCATCGGGCCGGGCTCTCGAGGTGGATCCACATCGGAGTCATCTTCTAACCCACCATCATCTGCAACGGACGAGGTCCCCTTACTGGTGGATGTCATAGGGAGTACATCATCCCTTCTTCTGGGCATTTCATAACGTCCCTAATTGGATGTAGATTGCCAACCACTAGAAGTTGATGTCGTTCCCTAGTACATATTTCCAGCATCAAACATCGACCCACTGATGTGCATGTCCCATCCACCAACAGAGTGTCGTGCAGGGGTTGTGTATTCCACACCGTTACCAAACATGAGTTGTTCCGTGTTTTGTAACCCACTAACCGAGTGTCGGGCAGGGGTCGCGTATACCTCTCGAACACCAGTCATAAGTGCATCATTTAGCGATGTAAATTGTATATATAACTCAATATAAGGTACTCCACTAGTGAGATGAGTCTGCACTATTGCCTCCAAGCTACGAGCATCTTTTATGTCGAACGAGTCATATGTCACCGGATCAACAGAAGAACTAAATCGATACGTAATAAACAGAACTTTCATTGGCGTCGTTCCGAATATTTTACGCCTAATTCTTTTACAAAGTTTTGTCAAATCTATGTTCTGGTTAAAAACCAGTCGCACTGTATTCTCCAATAAAAAAACAGCGCCGTTCTCAGTGTGACAAACCTCACTATCATAGTAAATAATAGCACTAATACGTTCACTCATCTTCAATTTCTATCCTTCTTAGCCTATCTAAAATTTTTTTGCTGTAACTTATGCAATCTGAGAAAAAATTTTGCATCATTTATAGCCTCAGGCTAAACAGGCGCTACTGTAGCAAAAGCGCGTCCACGTGAGAGCTTTTTTCAGTACTTCTACTGACAAAGCATCCTGTTTAAAGCGTTTTTACACCATTTGCTCAGAAATGTCTACTCAAAATTACTTTTTAAGGAGTTACTGTAGCAAAAGCGCGTCCACATGGATTTCTTTCAGTACTTCTGCTGACAAAGCATCTTGCTTAAAGCATTTTTTACACTATTTGCTCAGAAACGTCTACTCGAAATTATTTTTTCAGGAGCTACTGTAGCAAAAGTGAGTCCACGTGGGAGCTTCTTTAAATTAACAAATAATTTAATTAAGTAACCCTAAACCCCAAACCCTAATTTATTTAAATTTTTACTTAAAAACCCTAAACCCTAAACCCTAATCTAATTTTATAAAAATTTATAATTAATTTACTCAAGTAACCCTGAACCCTAATTTATTTAATTTTTCCTTAAAAACCCTTAACTCTAAACCATTATCTGATTTTTAAATAATTTTTAATTAAATTACTCAAGTAACCCTAAACCCTAATTTAATTGATTTTTTCTTAAAAACAATAAACACGAAACCTAATCCAATTTTGAAAAATTTATAATTAATTTAATTGGCAAACCCTAAACCCTAATCCCTTATTTATTTAATTTTTTCTCTAAACCCTAAACTTAAAACACCAAAACCCTAACCATGACCCTAACCCTAAACTAATAACCCAAAACCCTAATCAGGATACACAGGCAAAGGGAGCGATTTCTGTCTACGTAGGCAAAACGCTTCCTCAGGGACACGTTTTTCTGCCACGTCCCCTGACATCGCGCTGACGTAACGCGCTTTCGGGGAAATAGGACTATTCTAGTAAATAATTATTTACCGAGCCCATTTCGATAATTTTTTTAAAAAACGAGCTTTTATATGTAATTTGCCCAGTTAATATCATACAAATATGATATGACATAAGACGTGGTTGATTCAGGCCCATATTTACAACAGGCGCTTACTGGTTTTTTTTTTCAAAGTCTGAGGCCCATTTGAAAGCGGCCATTTTAGAGAAACAAGAGAAAACCGAAGAAAAAAAAGAAGAAAAAAGAAACCCTCAAAATCCCATTTCATCTGTTTGGTAAGCGAGAAAAAAAGAGAGAGAAGACAATCTGATTTATTCGTTGGAGGAAGTCCATGGCGCCGAAGCCTAAAGAGAAGCCAAAAGCGGCAGCATCGCCGTCGCAGCCTCCTCCACCTATCGAAGATCTTTTCACTTCACTCAATAGACACATCCAACGATCCGAATTCACACAAGCCGTCAAAGTTGCAAATCAAGGTGCATTTCATTCGTACTTTCTATTTTTCTATTTTCATAATCAATGAAATCTAATGGAATTTTAATTATTTTTACTGAATTTTGAATTTACGCAGTTCTATCAGTTGCGCCGGGAGATGAAGACGCCATTCGATGCAAAGTTGTGGCGTTGATAAAGGCCGATAAAATCGAGGAGGCTCTCTCAGCAATTCAATCTTCTCAGAAGGTTTCTTTTGATTTCAGTTTCTACAAGGTTGGTTATTTCCAGCATTCTCTTTTTCCCGTGTTCTTTGTTTTCTTATCTGATCTTAGTTTCAATTTTATTCGATTACTGAATATTATTGAACAATAAAAAACTTAAGTTTAAATATTTGTAATAGAAAGAAAATTCAGGAATTGGCTTTTCTACGTGGAAATCTTATGTGTCAATCTGTGTCCATTTTAGTTATTTGCACTTTTTTTAAAATCATAATTAGAATTCTCGACAATTAGCAAAAACAGTAATTAATCAGAGGTTAAGTTAATTGTATTTTCTTTTATTTATATATCATTTAGTAGGTTTTGGAAGTTTGCTAGTAATCGTGATTCAGAGTTTTAGTTCTTGATTTATGGATTGATTTATGGGTCTCTCTTCGCTCATTTTTTTCTATATGGTGGTTCACGTATTTGTATGGATATGTTGACTTGACCTGCTTATTCATGTTTCCCTCTTATGTTGTCGATGTACATCAGTTCTTTTTAAGCATCCGTGCCTGACACATTTCATGGTCATAGGGATATGGCCCTTCAAAAAACCTCTGACTACATGAAGAAATTATAAAAAAATTAATTACGCCTATGCTGGACACATCCTGTATCTAACGCACAACTGAATCTGAGTAACATGGTTTCACTATGCACTTCATGTTTGCTTTCTTGATTTTAATTTATTTGAGCGATAATAGATCTCTGCGTTTTGGTTGCATTGATGTTCCAAAACTAATTACTATTTGTAATTTTTTATTAATATATACTTCTTGCTATCTCTAAATAGGCATATTGCCTATACCGACAAAACAAGTTGGATGAAGCTTTGGAGGTTTTGGGGAAACAAGATAAGACTCAACCAAGCATGTTGCTAGAATCTCAGATTCTATATCGTCTAGGAAAAATGGACGCCTGTGTTGATATCTGTAGGAATCTTCAAAAAGCAAAGATTGATTCCTTGGAAATTAATTTGGTTGCTGGTTTGATATCAGCCGGGAGAGCTTCAGAAGTGCAAGGAACTTTGGATGCCATTAAGACTAAGGCCACTAGCAGCTTTGAGTTGGCCTATAACATTGCTTGTTCTCTAATTGCAGGAAATAAGCTTAAGGATGCTGAAAAACTCTTGCTCACTGCCCGAAGGTACTGCTTATTTTCTTTTCTTTTGATATATTTATCATAAGAAATATTTTCTTGTTGCACAATAATATTGGGGTATCAATGTCTAGTGTTATAATTAGATCCGCAGGTTGTGTTTTGGGCTAGTCTTATTTCAAAAATATATTTAGACTTTAGAGAATGTAAGAAAGGTATCGATTCTATCGAACTTATTTTGGTGGGCCTTCTTTATCTTGAAATTTATTTTAACAATAGCTTAATATGCTAACTGTCTATTTATTTTTGAACAATTTCACCCTTTCTTTTTTTTTTTGTTATCAATTGTAGTTAGGAAATACATAGTTGAGTGACCTTTCCATTTGCAAACATTTGATCTATTATATGAAAAAGTTACAGTATAAAAAAAAGGCTCTTGTCATTAAGCCTTCAAAATAATATTTTAATTCTTGATCATTTTATTGTGCACTAGATGTAGAGAGATGAATAGGTTTTTCTTGGTCAACCCTATGCATTTCAATCTAGCATAATTGTGAAATAGGCACCTATTTATTCTCGCAAAACACTATATAAAATGCTTGAGAAATTTTGTGAAATAAAGCATATATTAAATTGGCTTCCAGATTATTAGGTTATAGGATAGCAACTCCTTTTTCAGATAGAAAGGGGTATTGTTTATGCATTTTGACATCCGTATCATAATGACATCTGTATTATTCTCATTCATATCAAGGTTTTCAATTCTACTGCACTGGCTTCTGAGGGAACTGATATAAAATATTGCACGGCTTATGCATTGAATATTAAGATGCGTCTGAATAGTCATGGACCACAAAATTTTCTGATATTGAATGCTGATGCATGTTTCTTTTCTAAATTTTGTCTTTTTTTATTGTTAGAATTGGCCAGGAAACACTAACAGAAGAAAACCTTGCTGATGATGACATAGAGATTGAACTCGCTCCTATTGCTGTCCAATTAGCTTATGTTCATCAGGTAAAACAACAGTATCGTGTTATCAATTTCCATATTATTTCCCTTTTCTTCTTTTAGCTCCTTCTCATGAAGGGAGGTAATGCAGCAGCGACTAATGTGAGTTACTTTTCTTTATCAGCTCCTTGGTCAAACACAGGAGGCTGCTGGAGCTTATACAGATATTGTAAACCGAAATCTGGCAGATGAACCATCACTTGCAGTGGCAGTGAACAACCTTATTGCTGTGAAAGGTCCAAAAGAAATATCTGATAGCTTAAGGAAGCTTGATCGGCTTAAAGAGAAAGACTCGCAGAAGTTTGAGCTCGCACGTGCAATTGACTTGAAGCTTTCACCAAAACAAAAAGAGACAATATATGCTAATCGTGTTCTTCTACTTCTTCATGCAAATAAGATGGATCAGGTTTTCCGTGTTGGGATTTTGCACTTTTGATATGCATTGGTTTTTCTCATCACTCCTTTTTGAGGATATAAAAGACAGCTAACCAATTTGGCAGTTTGCCTTATTTCTTCTTTTTTGGGGTAAAATTCTGCAGGCTAGGGAACTTGTTGCGGTTTTGCCAGAAATGTTTCCTGACAATGTGATGCCACTACTGCTTCAAGCTGCTGTCTTGGTAAGAGAAAACAAGGCAGGGAAAGCTGAAGAAATGTTGGGTCAATTTGCTGAGAGATTCCCTGAAAAGTCGAAGATCATTCTCTTAGCAAGGGCGCAGGTTGCTGCTGCAGCTGGTCACCCTCAAATTGCAGCTGACTCCCTTGCTAAGGTGCCTGATATCCAGCACATGCCTGCCACTGTTGCCACTCTTGTTGCTCTCAAAGAACGTGCTGGAGATATAAATGGTGCAGCTGCTGTGCTTGACTCTGCAATCAAATGGTGGAAAACTGCTATGACCGAGGGCGACCAGCTTAGTGTTATTATGCGAGAGGCTGCATCCTTCAAACTCAGGCATGGCAAGGAGGAGGAAGCTGCCCACCTATACGAGGAGCTTGTAAAAAGTAACGGAAATATAGAAGCATTGGTCGGGCTGATAACTACAGTTGCTCATGCAAATGTTGAGAAGGCTGAAGCTTATGAGAAGCAATTGAAGTCATTACCAGGTCTGAAGGGGGTTGATGTGGATGCTTTGGAGAAAACTTCAGGAGCAAAACCTGTTGATGGTGCTTCTCGTGCCGGGCTTGCTGAAGCTCAAGAGGATGGTAAGACCAAGGAGAAACCGAAGAAAAAGAGGAAGAGAAAGCCAAGGTATCCCAAAGGGTTTGACCCAGCAAATCCAGGTCCTCCACCAGACCCAGAAAGATGGCTCCCCAAGAGGGAAAGGTCAAGCTACAGGCCTAAACGAAAGGATAAGAGAGCAGCTCAGGTGAGAGGATCTCAGGGTGCAGTGGTTCGAGATAAGAACGAACCTAGTGCTTCAGCTACCAATTCTAATACTTCGAACTCGAAATCAAACCAATCTACCAGTTCAAAGGGAGTTTCACAAAGCGCCGAGCCATTGCGACCTCAATCTAAGTCATCTAGAAAGAAGTCAAGAAAGTAGCTAGGACAAGCAACAGTTTTGGGGTAAGAAAGTTTCAAACTGTTTCACATTTAACATTATGTGTTTCTTCATCGATTGTGATAGATGATAGTTGAACTAATTATGATTTTTGCTTTTCATATAAAACCCTATCAAATCTTGAGGATTTTTTTGAGGGAGAGTTAAAGTGTTTCTTAATTTTATTGGATCTTGTTATGTTCTATGAATCTTTGTCACTGCCCATATCAGAGCAATGAGCTCAGTTTAGTTTTTAAAGGCATTATGAAGAAGCTTTGAGAAAGTTAAGAAGATTATTGTTTTCTTTTATAAATAAGGCTGATTCATCTAATGCAGGGCTAGCATGTATGGGGGTAGGATTTTTTACACATTATTGTTGAGTGTTTCTTTAAGGTTTGTTATCAAGAGTCGAGTTCAATCAGTAAGAAGTTGAACTGACTTGAAATTCAGGTTTAGGTCGATCGAATTTAATCGAGTTGTAATCGAGTTGCATTACGTTCAACCAGTAAGAAGTTGACCTGAAATCCAGGTTGAATTTGATTCAGATGATGTAGCCCGCATGTATGGAGGTAGGATTTTTACACATCATTGTTTAGTGTTTTTCTTAGGGTTGTAATCCAGTCGTGCCTAAGTCAACCAATAAGTTAACTTGACTCTAAGACTCAAGTTAATTTCGATCAAGTTTCTTTTTTTAGAAAATTAAAGCTCGAGTTCAGCTTGGTATGAAAGTTGCTCTATCTCAACTACATTATTTGAGCTGAGCTTGTTTGTGCTTGTTTTTTTTTTCAGTATTAATTAAAAATAATAAAAACTATTATTGAAAATAGAAGTAAGAATTCAATAAGAATACTTGAATTTTGTTTGAACAAATTGAAATTGAGGGGTTTTTTTGTTTAACTATAAAATTGGTCACTTATGATCATCTAATTCCAGAAAATTATTATATGGTTATTAATTTTTTATGATATGATCATTGACGGAAAGGGGCAATTTACCAATAAAAGTTTTTTTTTTAAATTACCGAAACGGGCTCATTATTTTATTATTTACCGGAATGGTTTTTTTTCGCGTACCCTGACATCGCGCTGACGTGGAGGCAATTTCGTGGTTTTTCTCACGTTAGGTTTTTTTTGGCTTTTAGGGGTTTTTAGGTCCTAGAAGAAATAATTTCGAGTTGACGTTTCTGATAAAATAGCATAAAATCACTTCTAGCATTATGGTATTTGAGAAGAATTTGCGAAATCGTGCCTTCATGGACGCGCTTTTGCTACAGTAGGTCACGGAAGAAATAATTATTTTTTTGACGTTTCTGAGCAAATAGTATAAAATCGCTTCTAGGAGGATGCTATTTGAGAAGAATTTGCGAAATCGCGGCCTCATCAGCGCGTTTTTGCTACAGTAGGTCATGTAAGAAATAATTTTTTTGACGTTTCTGAGCAAATAATATAAAATCGCTTCTAGCAGGATGCTATTTGAGAAGAATTTATAAAATCTCACCCTCGTGAACGCGCTTTTACTACAATAGCATGTTTGGGCTGAGGTTATAAATTTGGCAGAAAATGTTCTCAGAATGCATAAGTCACAGCAGAAACAATTTAAAGAGGCTAAGAAGGTTAGAGTTTCAAATATGAGTGAACGTATTAGTGCTGTTATTTACTACGATGGTGAGGTTTGCCACACCGAGAATGGTGTTTTTTTGTCGGAGAACACGGTGCGACTAGTTTTTAACCAGAACATAGATTTGACAGAACTTCGTAAAAGGATTAGGCGTAAAATTTTTGGAACGACGCTAATGAAAGTTCTGTCTATCACGTATCGATTTTATTCTTCTGTTGATCTGGTGACATATGACTCGTTCGACATAAAAGGTGCTCGTAGCTTGGAGGTAATGGTGCAGACTCATCTTGTTAGTAGAGCACCTTATATTGAGTTATATATACAATTTACATCTTCAACTGATGTACCAGCGACTGGTGTTCGAGATGTATACACCACCCCTGGCCGACACTCGATCAGCGGGTTACAAAATACGGAATAGCATATGTTCGGTAGCGGTGTCGATTGCACATCCCCTGCAAGACCCTCTATCGGTGGATGGGACATGTACGTCAGTGGCTCGATGTTTGATGCTGGAAATACGTACTGGGGAGCGGCATCAAGTTCTAGCGAGTGGCAATCTACATCCAATTGGAGACGTTATCAAATGCCCAGAAGAAAGGATGCACTCCCTACGACGTCAACCGGCGAGGGGACCTCGTACACTGCAGATAATTGTGGGTTAAAAGATGACTCGGATGTGGATCCACCTCGAGAGCTCGGACCGAATGGTGCAGAAGTTGGCTTATTTTTTGAACCGGAGCCTATTCCAACAGAAGCTGAAGATGCTGACAGGAGTTTAAATGAGGAAGAAAATCCACGATTCAGAGCATACTCACCTCCAACCCACATGTATAATGTCGATCGGTCTGCAGATGATGCGTTAAAGTTTTCAGATCTACCACACTGGTTGCGTGATCGTACAAGTTCGGGGGTAGATTTCGGTGAACTTGAAGTTGGTAATCAGTTTACCAACAAGGATAGTTTTATTGGTGCTTTGAAACAACATAGCATCAAAAACGGCGTTAACTACCACGTCGTTAAATCAAAATCTGATAAGTTTGAGGCGAAGTGTGCGGTGCAAGACAGCACATGTTCATGGAAAATCTACGCTTCGTTAAGGAAAAGGAAAGGGTTGTGGGAGATAAAAAAGTACAAAGGTCCACATACATGTGCTGCAGGTACAGTATTGACTGTATCTGAATAATGCTTTTATTATGCAATGTTGCATTATTTAATATACTCCCTTTGTAGGTGTTTCACAAGATCATCCCAAAATGGATTCAACTATGTTAGCTAGCTTGATACTGCCCACGATAAAAGTAGATCCTAGGACTTCAGTGCCGGTGTTAATTGTCAATATTCTTAGCCAAATGGGGTACACGCCCTCTTACCGCAAGGCTTGGATAGCTAAGCAAAAGGCGTTGGAGAAGATGCATAGTGGGTGGGACGCCTCATATAATGAAATATGGCAGTGGTGTCAGGTGCTAGAGAGATGTCCCCGGTGCTATCACAGACCTTGAAACGGAACATGCGTACTACAACGGTCGATTGCTACGTGAATGCTAAGTGTTCAAACGCCTGTTTTGGACCTTTAAGTAATGTCGAGACGCATTTCCATACTGCAAGCCGTTGGTACAAATTGACGGTACATTCATGTTCGGTAGGTATACTCATCGGCTATTGCTTGCAGTGGCACAGGATGGCGGTGGGAGAATTCTTCCAATTGCATTTGCAATAACACTGGGGGAGTCGTCTGATGACTAGGATTTTTTTCTCTTTAGGTTAAGGAGGCATGTGTGCCCCCAACCTGATATCTGTGTTATTTCAGATCGGGGCGCCGGTATACTAGCTGCATTTGATCGAGATGGAAGCTTATGGCAGCGCACACACCATAGATATTGCCTAAGACACGTTGCTTCGAACTACTACAGGCAATATCCATCTAAGAGCGAACGACGACAAGTGACCAACATGGGTATTTAGTCTATATCTGTGTTATTTCGTTTGTCAATTTGAATTAGTTTTATTGGTAGAAGTGGTATAAATTATTCGTTATGATATTATATTGGCAGGGTATGAAATAAATAAAGATCGTTTTCACGAGATGTTGGTAATTTTACGATCCCAAAATGGATAAGGGGCGGACTACATTTGTAACATACATTTTGAACAGTGGGCACAAGCATACGACGGTGGCCTACGATATGGCCATATAATGTCGAGCCTGGTAGAATGCATAAATTTTGTTCTTAAAGGAACGCGCCATCTACCGATAACATCGGTTATGCGAGAGACATTTTCGTTTGACGGCGCTATTTCCAAAGCGAGCAGCAAGTTATGCAGGCCAGATGCAGGGAGGTCATGTATGGTGCAGTAAGGTAGTTCAAGAAATTAACAAGGCCAAGGCGATGGCAGAATGCATACGACGATGGCCTACGATATGGTCATATAATGTCAAGCCTGGCAGAATGCATAAATTCTGTTCTTAAAGGAACACGCCATCTACCGATAACATCAGTTGTGCGAGAGAAATATTTTCGTTTGACGACGCTATTTCCAAAACAAGCAGCAAGATATGGAGGCCAGATGCAGGGAGGTCATGTATGGTGCAGTAAGGTAGTTCAAGAAATTAACAAGGCCAAGGCGATGGCAAACACCATGCACACAGTGTCACAATCGAGACAATTTATGTTTTCGCGTGATAGAGTTTGACAGACCGCACCAAGGTGTTGTTGGCGGGAATATCGTGTACACTTGCGAAATAGGACCTATGACTGTGGGATGTTTGATGCACTTCGTTATCTATGCGCTCATGTTATCGCAGCTTGTCAGAAACTCCGTCTGGATCTGATGAGTTATGTGGACGAAGTGTACAAATTAGAAAACATATACAACGTATGGAGACACGTCTTCCCACCGGTTCCAGATGAACGTAATTGGTCGCCTGTACCTCTTGCTCCTTTTAAGCTGTCACCGGATAGAGAATTACGTCGCAAACCAAAGGGTCGACCTTGCTCGACTAGAATACGTAACAATATGGATATCCGAGAAACAGCCAGTCAAACGAAGTTGTGCGGATGGTGTAGGAATCCAGGCCATACAAGTCGATCATGCCCTAATCGCAATAGTTGAATGTAATTGTAAAAAAATTAAATTTGTGAAATTATTAATTGATAATTTGTATTAAGTCAAAAAATTGTATTAATGGTTAGTAAAATTATCAAATTAGGTTAGAGTTTTTAAGTTAAGGGTTTAGGGTTTTAAATTAAATTAGGTTAGGGTTTAGGGGTTTTAAGTAAATTAGATTAGGTTTTTTAAGTTAAGGGTTTAGGGTTTTTTAATTAAATTAGGTTAGGGTTAGGGTTTTTAATTAAATTAGGTTAGGGTTTTTAATTAAATTAGGTTAGGGTTTTTATTACATCAAATAAACTTCTATTTTATTACATTAAATAATATCAAAATATTCAAAATATTTGTACAAATAAATTTAAACACGGTAATCAATGTCTATGCCCGGGGGATTCAGTGCCACATGGCGGCCGTCGACGGTTACGCGCTGGATTCCTCCTTTCTCTAGCTTCCGGCGGCGGTTGTTCTTTCGGTGGGGATTCTGATTCTTCTGGTTCGGCATCTGGTTGTTGGAATTGGGACGATGATCCACCTTCAAAGAATAGTGTATGTGGAGGTGTTTGCATCAAGAACGGCGACGGTGTTTGAAACTCATACGTTGGTGGGGATTTGTAAAAAGGAAAGCTCCTCGACAGCCCCCTTGCGATCCCTTCTGCGCCGCTGGCCTATACATCGGCGGTACGATCGGCTTAACAGGAAATGGAGCTGAACTGGGCATTTGGCTCCAACCTGCCATAGGACTCGAAAAAGGATACATATAAGGGTTAGCGTACATATAAGGGCTAGGAAACGCACCTGGCATCATCTGAAAAGGCGGTTGCGTGGGTATCATCGGTTGAACTGCTGCATCGGGTGACTGCGTCGGTGCTCTCGTTGGGCATGGTGATTGCATGGCCGCTAATGATGAGTCGGGTGAATGTTTGGGCCTCGTTGAGGGGCTGCCTTCGTCTTGTCGTCTTGGATTTAGAGGCTCGCGCCTTACCCTTTCGACACGTATTTGTCGCTGCCTCTCCTCTGGCGTCAGTAAATATGGCTTGCCATGGATCCTAAACCATGACATGTATTCTAGAACGCACGATAACTCTGGAACGATGATTGCTTCCCGAGTAAGTAGATATTCATACCGATCTTCCCACATTTCCATGTACTCAGACCAGTATCTCGTCCAATCCGTATTCAATTGCCGAAGGTCGACTTTGTGTTGATCGTCAAACACCTCAGGATCCACCGGAATCGGTTGTCTACATCCAAACTGTCGTAGCACTCTGTCTGTCTGGTGCGGCTCCACGGTTGCGCAGTTGACTAACATGACTTTCACGTGCCAAGCTTGTGGATTTTGTAAAAACTCTTCCAGGATTACTGTCTGAATTGTCAAATCCTTGTATGGTGTCCATTGAAACTATATGAACATGATAGAATTATTAGTTATATACATAATACTAAATATTAAATACTAAATATCAATCGAATAGCGAATGTATGGAAATATCTATTTGCAATAATACTTACTTTTGCTTCCTACCGTTGGTCTAATAGAAGCCGTATATCTTCAAGAGAGGACGGTAATCGAGCATAACTTGCCGGATGGTTCCACCTAATTAAATAAATTTTTAGCATACTTTTATTTTTTAAAATTTACATAATAATTGTAAAATGTAATATAATAAAATTTACCTCGTTATGAGTGGGAATGTATATGGGTGGTTCACTCGAGGACGTAGAAATGGAAAGCGAAATCGTGCCCATGACTGCAGTAGTGACAGGCAACCTCCGATGTTTGCTCTCCTCGGTCGCGTCGCCTTGCACATCTCCCGATATAATGTTGCCAAGACGGCAGACGCCCAACTCAATTCACCGGCTGCTCTAAAATCAACGAGTTTTAGCAGCCATCTTAGATGTATGCGGCTCCGTGACGTGTCAGGCATCAGACAACCTCCAATTATTTGAAGAATATATGCCCGAGCATATCAAATTCTTTCAATTTCGGTTGAATCTTCATTCGGATCAGGGAATGTGTCACGTAACCAGCCCATCTCGACCTTACCTTCCTCCATTTTCTCTGGAATAGCGCCCAAAAGCTCGTAGCACACCGCCTCCCAATTGCTAGATTGGGCAGACTCGGTGACTGGGTGCCCGTCCACCGGCAATCCCAACTGCAGACTAACATCTTCTAGAGTGATAGTACACTCTCCACATGGAAGATGGAATGTGTGCATCTTGAGTCTCCACCTCTCGATCAACGCACAGATCAGTTTCGGGTCCAACTTGCATCCCCGCCCACCGTCGCCACGTGCCAAAAACCCGCTTCCCGCAGGTAGTTCTCTACTAACGGTGATGAAGGAGCATGCATATTCCAGATATTGCATTCCAATACCCGATCTTCAGACTTTTATAACAAATAATAAATTAATAATTATCTAAAAATGCATAAATAAAAAATTCTTAAATAATATTTAAAAATTAAATTTAACACTTACCATTGTCATTTGTTCCACCGATATGTGATGCCTATCAAGACGAGTCAATGATCCGGCCATTGATGAAATCGTACAAATTTTTATGATTTATAAAAATATAAAAAAAACTAAAATTATTTTAAAAAAAGAAATTGAGAGGAAATTGAAATATTCAAAATATGGATTTGAGAGAATTTTTGAAGAAAATTGAGAGAAATTTGAAATTAAATATGGATTTAAGAGAATTTTGGAAGGAAATTGAGAGGAATTGAGAGGAAATATGAGAGAGGATTTGTTTATGAAAAAATAAAAAGGGATGGGGGTATTTATAGTTTTTTTTTTACCGTTAGGGGGGCAACGGTCAAATTTTTGACCATTGGGTACTGTTCACGCGCGGAGGAAATCGCGTTTACGTCAGCGCGAGTTGCTGACGTGGACGCGATTTCTTGGCGCGTACTCTGACATCGCGTTGACGTAGACGCGATTTCGCGAAAAAAGACCATTCCGATAAATAATAAAATAATGAGTCTATTTCGATAATTTTTTAAAAAAAAAAAATTTATTGGTAAATTGTCCGATGGAAAGTTGATGTGGCTAACAATAATTTTTTTGTTAGTTTCTTTCCCCCTTAACATGTTTTTTCTTTCTTTGTTTCTATTTTCACCTCTTTTTAATTCTATTTTCACCTTTCTTTTTCTCCCTTAACCTTACCTGCCCTTCACCATCATCAAATGTCACCGCCTGACCAGAACCCACCAAATTACTTCTCTTTACCCCCCGCCCCATATCCTTTTATCGGCTTTGGCTTTTGAGAAGCAAATCGAGAAATTACGGAAACAAAACTAACTTTGAATATTTCTCATCCCTGAATGTCGTCATTGGGCAAAGATTTCGATGGGAGCTTTTCCTTCCTACCAAGCCCAACGCTTATACTATTGAGATCCTTGATCAAAGCCTCAAATCTTCGGGAATCTAACAAGCCAAGAAAAGATGACTGAGTTGACGTGGGTTGTGGGGGGCTTATGGGTATAGGTCTGGGCTTCTAACGGTGGGCGTCAGTGTGATGGTGATGGGTGGTGGCCCATAGGTTTGGTGGTTTATGTGAATTTTGGTTGTAGTGGTGAGCAGAGTAAGCGGGGATAGAGGGCTTTTGTTTGGAGGTTGCTGGTTGACGGTCTGATGTTGAAGATTGTAGAGTTAACGATGATGGCTAGAGTTTTGGTTGGGAGAAATAAATAGAAGGAAGGAAAAAAAAATAGAGAAAAAGTTATAAATTTATTGTGTTTGAAAAGAAAATATTTATATTTAGTGTTTAGGGAAAGACGGTTAACTATAACATCTTGCCGGAAATAAATCAACAACATTAAAGATGAAATAATAACTTTTTAAAGTTTAATGATGAAAATGTAAGCCTTTTTTTTCTGGCTCTATTTAAATGGTGTATAAGTGACTTGAGATTATTGGATAAGATTCTTTTTAAGTTGTGATTTGATTTTATTTTTAAAGTACTAAAAAATTGAAAAATATTTTATGGGAAAGCCGTATGATGAATTTGAATAATTTGGAAAACTCGAAACCCAAATTTCATACTCAATAAAAAAATAATCGTTTTGTAATTTTAATTGGATAATAAATAAATATTAATACAAAAATTGTTTCTAATTTTAATATATTATTTTAAAAGTAAATTAATATAGATTTAACTATTAAAACATTTTCATTTAAGTATTTAAAATAAAATATTTACTTTCACAAAAAATATATATATTTACAATTTAAGTCATTTTGGTCATTCAAATAAAATTACAAACTGTAAATTGACGTGAGAGTTAAAAAATTTGATATAATAACAAATTTAACTTTCAATTTTACCTTTTATATTTATAACAGAAACTTTTAAAATGTATAGATAAGCTCAATTTGATCATAATTTTAAAAATTCAAACAAATATATAAAATATATAAATATTTTCTTTTAAAAGTATTTTGTTTTTTGATATTTTTGTTTTCCCTTCAACCTTTATTAGGGCTATAAATAAACCGAGCTTGAACAAGCAAACCTCAGTTCATGTTTGTTTATTTATTTTTAAGCTTGTTGGTGTTCAGTTTGTATTCATTAAAAATTTCAAA
The DNA here is from genome assembly GCF_007990345.1 of Gossypium hirsutum. Lineage (NCBI taxonomy): Eukaryota > Viridiplantae > Streptophyta > Magnoliopsida > Malvales > Malvaceae > Gossypium > Gossypium hirsutum. Next base: position 38,438,401 of record NC_053441.1, on the reverse strand, counting down.
TTTGTATTCATGTTCGTTTATTTAAAATTATGAGTGTTCATGTTCATTTGTTTAATGTTCACAAACATGTTCATGTAACTTAATTAAACATGTTCACGAACATTAAACGAATATGTTCATAAACATATAATTAAATATGTTCATGAACAATGTTAATAAATGATAAACAAATAAATAATAAATAAATACAAACACATATATTATTTAGATATAAAATAGTCAAATATAAATATTAATAATTATATTATAAATGAATAAAATACAAACCAAGATAATTTTATTAATATATACTAATGGAACAATAAATGAGTTTTAAAATGATTTTATTAATATATACTAATGAAAATTTTATAAAAAAATATTACTAATAAATAAACGACTCAATAAGCGAGTTTATAAACGAATTTATTCGTAAACATAAATGAACTAACACATTTCCATTCGTGTTAGTTTATTTAGTAAACGAATATAAAAATTTTGTTCATACTCATTTATTTAACTTAATAAATTAACATTATACAAACAGTTTCATTGAACATTCACCCCAACTTTTATCATTCAACGGCTGTTTCATATCCTACTCATCAATCCCTTCTTCCATGTTTAACCCAATCCATTCCTACCGACACAGCTTCCTCCATTATCATCTCTAAATCCAACCCTTCATATACTTCAGCTTTACGTGCTTACATTCGAAACGCCCGTTTCAACACTTCTTCAACCCCTAAACCAGTCATCATCATCATCATCACTCCTTTAGATGAATCCCCTGTTTCCGCTGCCCTTATTTGTTCTTTAAAACTTGGGTTTCAACTCAGAATTCGTAGCGGCGGCCAGATTACGAAGGGTTACCTTATGTTTTTGATAAACCCTATTTTGTTCTCGATATGTTTAATCTTCGGTCTGTTTCTGTTAATATAGCCGATGAAACAGCTTGGGTCGGCGCCGGTGCTACACTCGGTGAACTTTATTATAAAATTTGGAAAAACCATAAAATTCATGGGTTTCCAGCGGGGGTTTGTCCTACTGTCGGCGTTGGTGGTCATTTAAGCGATGCTGGGTACGGTACTTCGGCGGTTTGTTGGTTGATCATGTCGTGGATGCTAAATTAGTCGACGTTAACGGAAAAACCATTGAGCGGAAAACCATGGGTGAAGATCTTTTTTGGCTATAAGAGGCGGCGGAGCAGCCAGTTTCGTCGTTGTTTTCTATTATAAAAAAGAACTCGTGCCCGAACCGTCACCGTCTCCAGAATCGAAAGATCATTAACTGAAAACGCCACCAATAGAACATTCAAATGGCAATCCATGGCTCCGACGACCGACGAGAATCTTTTCATGAGATTGCTTTTACAACCGGTGGGGACGGTATTTCTTGACATTTTTATATTTATTTAAATTTATCATTATATTTTTAAAATATTATATATTTTTATATATTAATTTTTTTATAATTAGGATGAAATTGAGATCATTTGTAAATATTGACAGTTAATTTTTTAAAATTATGACTAAATTGATATAATATGTAAAAGTAGTGGGCTTTGATAGGAGCGACCAAAATGATTAAATTATGTAATGTATGTGCTTAAATTGCAAATTTTGAGTGCCTAAAATAAATTTTTTTATAATTGCGTGATTATTTATGTAGTTTATCTTATTTTAAACAGTCAATTTCAAAGTGGGCTTCAAGGTTTTTAGAACCGGATGAATAGTAGAATCAATTAGGTCATCAGTTCATTAATCCAACTGGTCTATTCAATAATAAATCATAAAAATATTAAAAAAAAACTAGTTCAATTGTTGGTTCAATTAATTTTGTAGTTTGGTTTAATCGGTTGTAACAATTCTCGTGCCTGCCAGTCTAATGTCTATATCTAAACTAATGTCATGGATCGCGGATCAAAATTCGTGGCAAATACATATAGAACGCCTTATAGAGGTCAACTTTGTGGAACATATAAATAAATAAAATTGTATAAAGTTTAAATACTTTAAGAGTTTCATCTTGTAAATAGACTTTAATCTTGACTATTGATGTAATTTAAATTGTACTCTTGAATTTAAGAAACTCAAATATAAATAGAGATTTTCTCCTCATTTGTAATTACCTTATTCTTTAGTCAAAAAATATATATTTAAGAGCATTTATTTAAACACCTTGTATGCATTGTTTTCTTGTGATTTTTTTCTGTTTATTTGTCTTTTAAGTTTCTTTCGTTTTTTTTCGGTGCCTTAAAGAGATTTCCTTGAAAATCACTTTTTTTGAGAGTTGGGCTCACTTACACTGATTTAAAGCAAAATGAATCATCTAAGGCCGCGTGGTTTGCCAGACTATAGTTCTAGTCTCGTTACACTAGTACCTAGGAATAGTAATGGGTCGAATATCTGTAATTTTCAAATTACATAAATCTAAATCTATAAATCTAACTAAAAATCTGAATTTGTAATTTATTCAAGCATTAATATTCAAATTTGAATCCAAATTAAATAATCTTCTAAATATCTGAGTTTGCAAAAAATCAGAATTTAACATTTTTAATCATATATCGGATATTCGAATTTTTTTTCAAATTTGTAAAAAAAAATTCGAATTTGAATCCATGAAATAATATAAAATCAAACAAAAATTAATTTTAAATTAAAATTTACTCATAATTAACAATAAATAAATTTAAATTGACAAAAATAGAGATATTCAAACAAATTAAACATAACAATTTCACAGCAATTTAAATATACCTAACAACTTAAACATAATAATTCCAAACAAATTAAAGTTACATAACAATCTCAAACAACTTAATCGCTTAACCCTAAGTATATAATTATAATTTATCATAAAGGTTTTTTTTTAAATCTAAATTATCATATAATTAATTAATTGATTAGGGCTTAATTTTACATATCATTAATATAAAATATATATTATAATAACATAATTGTATATAGAGTTATATGTCATTAATAATTTACTTTGATTATACAATGCTATTTGTATATATTATAATACACCATAAAATTAGTTGTACATTGATATAATGGTTAGGTTGTATATCATTAAATAAAAGAATATACATTATAATATCATAATTGTATAATAAATATTTAGACATTCATAATTTACTTATATATTACAATTGATATATTATATGTCATTAAACGTGTATGTAAACTATTTTTATAACATAATATATACTAAATATAATCGTGTTTCATTGTAAAAATGTATATATAATATTTATTTTACCTATAAAAATATTAATTAATTTTTATTTAAAGTAATTTAATCAATTGAGTTGATCAAATAATAAAGTGGATAAATACAAATTTAGAGATTTCAGTTATCTTATCTAATTGTTTAGTTAAGTTTACATATACAAAATAATATGATTTAAGAGAAATTATATAAGATTTAATAAAATAAAATGTTATATAATATTTTTTTAAGAAATAGTATATTTAATTTTAGAAACTATTTTTATTATATTTTATACGTTTTTTATTAATTATGCAAATTATAATTAAAGTTTAAGAGGTTAAAGTATGACTTTGTACATAAGAGGGAGAAAGTGGATTTCACAATTCTATGATTATGGACTCAGATATTGGATATCGAAGGGGTCTATTCCTAGCTAATAGTAATTTTAATATTCAAATTCAAATATTACTTTAATCTGCAATTTGAATTTCCATTCCTAATTCCTATCGGTATTTTGATCGATTATTGATCTTATTAGCTAATCTAATCCAATTCAAAGGTTGAACACGAAACTAAAAATAAATTCAGGTTATGATTCGATTGAAGCGCTCATTGGCTGGATATACTTGAGTTTGGAAATATTGGTATATTTAATTGCGATAAATAAATATTTAGTTTGTAAATCAGGTAAAATTTAAAAGAGATTCTTGATTTTTTTTTCTCAGAATTTGACAACTTTCTTATTTTGATCTTGAACTAAGATTTCATTAAAATGTGATAACATGACACTCTGATATTGTGATACATTATCATTTAAAAATATAAATTAATATTAAGATATTATTTAAAAATACATATTCAAAATTTTTCAAGTGATGATTTGGTAAAATTTTAAAGTTTTAGGTCATTAAATTTTAACATAATCTAGATTTATGGATGTGAGACTAATGCCAACAAAAAAAAAAACCCAAAATCAAATTTTTAAAAATTACTAAATTTAAGGACTAAATATCATTTTATCCATCATCCTTTAGACTTCGACTATGCTCTCGTTTTCTTGGATTTCTTCTTGTGATAGGAATGGAGAAGAAGATATTCCTCCCGAAGATCCAAACACAAAGAAGGTCCGATTCAAGGAATCGAATGAGATCCTAGAGGATGTGATGGTTGTGGAGCCTTCACCAATGCCTTCTCTGTCTTGGAAAGATTTGTTAGTGGGAAAAGAAACTATTGAACAAAAAGATGCAAGTGGTACCCAACATGTTGATGATAGTTTTTCCCTCTTGGAACAAGATGTCAAGAAACCAGTTGTTAATGGTATTCTCTCCATTGATTTCTCGGAGAGTGGAAAAGGAAATGGCTACCTCTGTGGTACTCAAGATGCTGGGACGGAACATCGGGTTTACGACTTAACAAAATAGATTATATGGAATTTGGAGGTTGTCTAAGCCTTTTCAAATTAATGGATATTGAAAATGCATATTTTTTAGCCAAATTCCAAAGGGCCGAAGACTATGAAAAGATTTTATCCCAGGGTCCGTGGTTAATTTTCAACCAATACCTAACAGTCCAGCCTTGGACAATTGATTTTAACCCTGGGCTACTCTACCCTTATATGGTTCTTACCTAGATTCGATTCCCAGGTCTTCCCAACCACCTATACAAAAAGCAGATCCTAATGGAGATTGGGGGAATGGTCGAAAAATTAACAAATTGGATTTCAACATTGGTAGCAGGGCGAGGGGTCGTTTTGCTAATATGGTTGTCTATGTCAATTTAAGGAAACCATTGATTTCTAAGCTCTTTATTAATGGCAACCTCCAAAAGATCGAATATGAAAACTTACTTGTGTTATATTTCTCATGTGAATGCTATGGGCACAACAAGGAAAGCTGCCTGAATACCACTCATCTCACAAAGCCGGTGAAGGAGGTGGAGTCAACAATTCAAGCATCTCCAAATTCTACGACGGTCAGAGGTAAGGATTATGGCCCCTGGATGCTAGTGGAGCAGCAGACCAGGTGCGTCACTCCGGAAGGAAACAAAAAAGGAAACAGTATTTCTGAAGAGAAAATAATGGGATCTCGATTTCAATCCCTTGCAGGATTAGAGGTGAATTCAACGGATGAAAGTCTGAATAAGGAAATACAGCAGGAATTGAAGAGGAATGGAAAAGCCATTTTGACCGGCTCTCAAGGAAAGTCCCTAATAGGCAAAAATCCAGCTACTGCTATGACTAGAAAGGAAAATTTAGGCCAGCCAGTGTAGAACCACACTAAGTGCAAGGCCCGCAAGCCTAAGCCCATTAATTCTATGAAGGGCCAGACCACTATTGGGTTTAATGATGGTTTGAAACAACAAGCTTTGACGACTGAAAAGCAGCAGGCCGCTAGCAACTATGGTGATGGCTGTACCAAGAACTTCACCGCTCAACAGCTTTTGAAGCAAACGCCCCAAGGCCCTCAAAAGACCTTAGCAAGCCATAGGCCAGTGTTGGCGTAACAAATCAGTTTTTAAAACTTGGTACCTCTGTAACCATTTCTCCGTTTTTTTTTTCAAATTCATCGAATGGTTCTGTTGCAGGAACAGCGAAGCTGGAATCCCCTAGTTCAAATGAAATTCAAGTGGAACACGTGGTGCATTTTAATCTTACCTTTAAGGATAATTCTTTTTTCGATGTAGGGGTGAAGGAAGGTATACTGGATGCCAAAAAATCACTTAGCGGTAGTATTAAAAAAGAACATCCTTTCTGAACTAGTCGGCAATGAGGTCAGGGGCAATGTTATTTTGACTGGAAATCAATTATCCAAAGAGGTTAATAAGGGACATTGACCTAAAGTATCAGGTTTAAAAGGAGGTTGGAAATTAAACAAAACTTTAAATGGGACGGGTAATCGCATCAAGAATTTTGAAAATTTTCAAATTTTTTCACCGATTCTTTGAAGAGGGCAGCGGAACTTATCGCGCTAGAACTTGATGGGCAATTTGCTAAAGATTTATTGATGGAAGAGGGAGAGCGGGTGGAGAATTCTTCTACCGGTCGCCAATAAGATAAGCTTTCTTTTCTTTTTATTTTAATTATTATTATGAATTTGTTTATTTTATCCTAAAATGTGTAGGGGTGTGCGATTGATAAATTTTTGCGAGCTTTTCGTGAATATAATAATTAGTATAAGCCGGATATAATCAGTCTTCTTGAACTAAGAGTCAGTGGGGCTAAAGATGATGTAATCATCGCTAAATTGGGATGGGATAAATCTCATTCAGTGGAAGCAATTGGGTTTTCTGGTGGTATCTGGATAGGTTGGAATAATTCGATTGATTTAGAGGTGGTTGGTAACTATCCTCAATTTATTCTAGTTCGTATTCACTCCAATCTTCATCCACATTCGGTCTTTATTGCTTTTGTCTATGAAAGCCTTGACAGACAAAAAAGGAAAATCTTGTGGAAAGATTTAAGTCTTTCTATCCCGCTTGGGTATTACCCTTGGATGGCCATTGGCAATTTTAATGCCATCCTCTCTTCGGAAGAAAAAAAAGGTGGTCATGTTAAAAGGCACAAATATTAGTTCTTTGGTGAGTTTATGGATAAATCTCAACTACATGATCTAGGTTTTCAGGGTCCTCCTTTTACGTGGCATCGAGGTAATCTTTTTGAAAGACTGGATAGGGTAGTAGGAAATAAAGCTTGGATGGAGTATTTCCCAAATTATTTGGTTACTCATCTCCTAAGAATTAAATTAGATCATAGACCATTTTTTCTGAATTTTTGTTCTGCTCTTAATTCCCCGTCCACTACGACTATTTCCCGCATTAGCATTGTTTCTAGATGGCCTCTCTCTCGCATCTATGTTACTCAACCGTGTGTTTTGAGCTTTCTCTCTATCAGACCTTTTAGGACAGTATCGAAGAAAATGATCATATGAACCGCATTTAAAGCACGATCCATCTCTCAATCTGCACTCTCCGAAATGTATTCTATTGCATTGTTGACACTCAGGCTTACTATTACGAACACTTCACACACTCGGTATAGAGGTAGCCTCGGGTCACAAACTTGTTTGCTGTTTCCCATTATCCTTTCTTGAAAATCCAGATGGAGTTGATTTACGACCATAAAATTCTTTCAGTTTCTTTGATGGAGATGAAAATGAATTTCCTATCAGTCATTTACCTGTGTCACGAACCTCAGAATCTGTCTTTCTTTTAGCCTTGCTAAGTTCTTCAGCCTTATGCGCTCAATCCACCAAAACCACAAATTCTTTCAATTCCAGTATCCCCACCAATAATTTGATGTCTTTGTTTAAACCATCTTCAAACCGGGTACACAGAACAGCTTCTGTTGGTATACATTCCCGAGCATATTTGCTGAGTTGCACGAATTCTCTTTCATATTCCGCTACAGATTTACAACCTTGCTTTAGTTTTAAAAACTCTTTCCTTTTTTATCAAGATACCTTTGACTGATGTATTTATTTTTAAATTAGGTTTGAAAGAAATCTTAATTCACACGATCTTTTGGTACCACTGCTATTAAAGTATTCCATCGTTGATACGTTGAGTCTTTTAGCAACGATATCACACATTTCAAACTATCAGCAGGAGAACGGGACAGTTCATAAAAAATTCTAATAATATTCTCTAACCAGAACTCAGTTTTTTCTGGATCATCTTCTGCGGTACCACGAAACTCTTTTACCCCATATTTACGAATTTTGTCAACCGAAGGTCTATTCACACTTACTTGTTCCAAACCTTGAGGAATAAATGGGGATTGGTTGGGGTATAGGAGGGGGTGGAGGTTGTTGAGCCATTGGGCTTGTTCTAACAAACTCAAAAAACCATTCAGACATTATATAGAATAAGACTTCTTTCGCCTCACTTTCCCAGCCCTCAGATATGGGCCAATTACTAAGTGCTCCTTGAACGGAGGCTTGCACATTACTTTCGACTTAATAAGAATCAGCTCGGTTGGATGACAACTTTTATCTATATGAAAACATAATTCAATTTAAGTCAGAAGATATCACACTATCACAAGTTATAAGATGGGATGTATTCTATACTCCATACTAGCTATGTTCAGCCCGAGAATCGACTAAATTATAGCTCTGATTAGGGGTGAGCAAAACTCAATTCGACTCGAAAAAATTAAAAAAAATTCAAATTTCGAGTTAAACAAATTGAGTTATTCGAGTTAATCGAGTTATTCGAATCAACTCAAATTTTTTTTTCAAATATCAAGTTCGAATCGAGTTGAGTTTTTGAATTCGAATAATTCGAATATCAAACTATAATATTTTACATTTTTACCCCAAACCCCCAAACCTTTTTACTTTTCCTTCAAAACTTTTACTCCTTCCCACTTTCCTCCCAAAACTTTTACTCCCCTCCCCTCCCAACCCCCCAATCTACCCAAAATCTATTTCCCACCAAAATTTTACTCTCCCATTTACTTTTTCTCAAATTTTTACTCCCAAAAACCCTCAAAACCTTTTATTTTCCCCCAAAATTTTTACTCCCTCCCACTTTTCCCCTAAAACTTTTATTCTCTTCCCATCCCACCTCTCATTTACCCCAAACCCTCCCCCCTTCAAATTTTTTTTAATATTTTCCATCCAAAATTTTACTCCCCTATTTAATTTCCCTCAAACTTTTATTCTCCAAAACTTTTTATTTTCCCCCTAAACTTTTACTTCTCACCTTTTACTCTCAAATAAAAAATTAAAATTATCCAAAAAAAATTACTAAACATAAATAGTAATAATTTTATTTATATCTACTATTTATATTATTAAATTAAATTTCACATTTTATATTATTTATATTATTGAATTGTTTAGTCATGTTGAATATTTATATTAAAATTGAATTATTAATTATGCCATAAAATATTCGTGTTAAAATTTTATATTAGTATCAATTTTACATTTTATTTTTAAAATAACTTTTATTAAAAAATCATATTTTTACATTTAATATATTTTTTAATTTCAAAATATATAGTAACAAGAATCTGAAGATAATTGAAACAACTAAGCAAGCAAAGAAGCTAACTAGTATATAAAAAATTAATAAATAATTTATGAGGTGATAAAAGTTAATAAAAAATTTGATTAAGGTGGACAAATTTTATTACGATGGGTGACAGTGGTTACAAGAACCCAAAATTATTTTTTAAATTTTAACTCGAACAAATATATTCGATTCGATTCGAATTCTATCTCACTCGACTCGATTCGAGAAAACTTCAAATAAAGTTAGATGATAAAATGAGATTCAAAAACTCGATTAACTTAAAAATTTTCGATTCGATTCGATCGAATGCTCACCCCTAGCTCTGATACCACTAAGTGTAAACCCTAACTTGTCTCCATCGCTAGATTAGGGTTACAGAATATTACTGTACAAAATAGAACATTTAAATTCAAAATAGAACTCATAATTCAACTTAATTATAAATTCCAATCATAGCAAACATACACATTTGGGCCTTAAATCAAGCTATCGGAGCCCTAAAAATGATTAAAAAGCAATCGAAGATTGATTTAAATAAATCAAAAAATTTTTGAGAAAATTATGAAAAATTGTGAAAATAGGGGTCACACGGTAGTGTGGCCAGGTGGTGTGACTTAGGTCAGATCGTGTGACTCCAAACATGGTCGTGTGGCTATCCACACACTTGTGTGACTATTCCACACATCCGTATGTGCAAACCGTATAACTATCTGTGACCGTGTAGCTCACGGTCACACGGCCTTGTAACTCTCTGTGCCCGTGTGAACCAACTTGCACCCAAAATTTTTAAGACACACGGTAGTGTGTGGCAACCTCTAAAAGATCGAATATGGAACTTACCTGTGGTCTGTTTCTCGTGTGGACACTATAGGCATAACAAAGAAAATTATCCGAATACCACTCATCTCATAAAGCCGATGAATAAGGTATAGTTAACGATTCAAGCATCTCCAAATTCTACGATGATCGGAGGTAGGGATTATGGCTCTTGGATGCTGGAGGAGCGGCAGACTAGACCCGCCACTCCGGAAGGAAATAAAAAAGGAAACAGTATTTTTGATGAGAAAATAATGGGATCTCGATTTTAATCCCTTGCAGGATTAGAGGCGAATTCAACGGATGAAAGTTTGAATAATGAAATACAACAAGAATTGAAGAGGAATGGGAAAGCCATTTTGACAGGTTCTTAAGGAAAGTCTTCAACAGGCAAAAATCCAACTACTGTTATGATTAGAAAAGAAAATTTAGGCTAGTCAGTGGGGAATCACACTAAGGGCCAGACCCGTAAGCCTAAGCCCATTAATTCTATGAAGGGCTAGACTACTATTGGTTTTAATGATGGTTTGAAACAATAGGCTTTGTCGGTTGAAAAGCAACAGGCCACTAGCAGGGATGGTAATGGCTACAACAAGAACTTCACCACTCGACAGCTTTTAGAGCAAACGCCCCAAGGCCCTCAAGAGACCTTAGTAGGCCATAGGCTAGTGTTCGTGTAACAAATCAATTTTTAAAGCCAAGTACCTCTATAACTTTTTGTCTCTTTTTTTTCAAATTCATCGAATGGTTTTGTTGTAGGAACAGCGAAGCTGGACTCCCCTAGTTCAAACGAAATTCAAGTGGAACACGTGATGCATTTTAATCCCACCTTTGAATAGAATTCTTTTATCGATGTGGGGGATGAAGGAAAACGTATTGGATGCCAAAAAATCACTCAATGGTAGTGTTCAAAAAGAACACCCTTTCTGAACCAGTCGGCAAGGAAGTCGGGGCAGTGTTATTTTGACTAGAAATCAATTATCCAAATAGGATAATAAGGGACATGAATCTAAAGTGTCAAGTTCAAAGGAGGTTGGAAATTAAACAAAACTTTAAAGGGGTTGGGAAATTGCTTCAAAAATTTTAAAAATTCTCAGGTTTTTTTCGTTGATTCTATGAAGAGGCCTTAGAACTTATCACACCAGAACTTGATGGGCAATCTGCTAAAGATTTATTGATGTAAGAGGGAGAGCGAGTGGAGAATTCTTCTACTGGTCTCCAATAAGATAAGCTTTCTTTTCTTTTTATTTTAATTATTAGTATGAATTTATCAGTTTTATCCTAGAATGTACAGGGGTGTGCGACTGATAATTTTTTGCAAGCTTTTTGTGAACATAATAATCAGTATAAGTCAGATATAATCTGTCTTCTTGAACCAAGAGTTAGTAGGGCTAAATTTGATGTAATCATCGCTAAATTGAGATGGGATAAATCTTATCGAGTGGAAACAATTAGGTTTTTTGGTGGTATCTAGATAGGCTAGAATAATTCGATTGATTTAGAGGTGGTTGGTAACCATCCTCAATTTATTCTGGTTCTTATTCACTCCAATCTTCATCCACATTCAGTCTTTATTGCTTTTGTCTATGAGAACCCTGACAGACAGAAAAGAAAAATCTTATGGAAAGATTTAAGTCTTTCTATCTCGCTCGAGTAGTACCTTTGGATGGCCATTGGCGATTTAAACGCCATCCTCTTTTCGGAAGACAAAAAATATGGTCATGTTAAAGGGTGTAAATATCAGTTCTTTGGTGAGTTTATGGATAAAGCTTAATTGCATGATTTGGGTTTTCAGAGTCCTTCTTTCACGTGGCATCGAGGTAATCTTTTTGAAAGACTGGATAGGGTAATGGGAAATAAAGCTTGGAAGGAGTATTTTCTAAATTGTTTGGTTACTTATCTCCCAATAATTAAATAAGATCATAGACTATTGTTTCTGAATATTTGTTTTGCTCTTAATTCCCTGTTCGAGCGTCCCTTCTAGTTTTTAACTAGATGGCTGTACCATCCGAATTTTTCTGATTTTGTTTGGGATAATTAGAATTTCGATGGTGACATGACTAGTGTGATTATCAGGTTTACTAATAAGCTCAAAAGTTGGAACAAATGTGTTTACGGCTACATAAACCAACGGAAGAGGCAGTTACTGCACAAGCTTTCCAAGTTACAACAAGCCATGGATTTATCCGAGTCTAATTCTCTACTTCAACATGAACTATTAGTCCGAGAGGAGCTTGAGAATATTCTTGACCATGAGGAGATACTCTGGAAACAAAAATCAAGGTGCAAGTGGTTAAATTTGGGAGATCGTAATACGAAATAGTTTCACGGGCACACGATTCTGAGAAGGAATTTTAATAAAATTACTACTTTGTGTAATTCTAATGGAGAGTGGAAATTCGATCCTAAAGTCCTCAAAATTGAAGCGGTCAAATTCTTTTAGAATATTTATGGGGAGAGTCCAGGTTCATTGGGGAATTTACCTCCAAGTGCATTTCCGAGTCTCAATTTAGAAGATGTTAATTTTCTTAGAAGAACTGTTTCAAATGAGGAAATCAAGATTGCTCTCTTTGACATGGCGCCACTGAAAGCTCTAGGTAGTGATGGTTTTCATGTGGCGTTCTTCCAAAATCAGTTGGATAACATAGGCGGAGTCATTTGTGATTTGGTCAGGAAGATTTTCGGGGGAGGGACTATTGAATCAGAGTTTAACAACACTCTTATTGTGTTAATCCCTAAAATTTTGAACCCTAGAAACTTTTCGCAGTTTAGACCCATCAGCTTGTGTTCTATGTTGTATAAGTTGGTTATGAAGGTCATCGCAAAAAGATTTAAAGGTATATTTCCGAATATCATAGGCCAAGAACAAGCGGGTTTCATAGCAGGGAGAAGCATTATTGATAATGGTATTATTGGACAGGAAGTCCTACACTCTATGAGATCTAAGAAGAAGCTCTAGTGAATGGCAGTCAAGATCAACTTGCAGAAGGCTTACGACAGAGTAAGATGGGACTTTGTAGAAGCTTCTCTGAAAGCAGTAGGTATTCTTTCTAACTTAGTCCAGATTATTATGAATGTTATTTCATCGTCTACCATAGAGGTTCTATGGAATGGAGCTTCAACCCTAAAGTTCAAGCCAGTAAGGGGTATTCGACAACGTTGCCATTTGTCCCCTTATCTATTTGTACTTTGCATAGAATGGTTGGGTCATCGTTTCCACACGGGTGTCTCATCAGGGGAGTGGTGTCCATCAATCTTTTTTTCCTCGTTGAACCGTATAGAAAAATATTGTATACTCGGGAATGCTAACATATAGTACGCCTTTTTATGTAACCGAACCTTTCCTTTTCATTAGTTCTCACACGAGTTGTGAAATGGGCTTGCTTATATGAGTTGTGGAGAATCCGCAACAAATATAGGACCCCAGCCATCGGTAGGACATTCAGGACCAGCACTCGAAACCATATAATCCTTAATGACATGTCATTCGTATCCTAAGTATTAACAAGGTTCAAATGAGACTTTTACCTCTCAAATCTTTTATTTCCATCGCATTATAACATTTCTGTATATCATCATGAATTTCACACTTATAAATTACAACTTTAAGTCAACTAACCTTACAACAATATCCACAATATCAATTATCAAATCAAGATTATAATTCACTTAGTTATACATAGTAACCCATCCAAAACATCAAATGATAAATTTAATCTCTATACAAACTTACCTCAATCACCACAATTGTTACAGTTAAGTTGAAAGCTAATCCGAGACTTTCGCCTTTCCTCGATTTAAATCTGGTTGATTCTTTTCTTGATCTAAATAATAATTTAACTCAATTATTATAATTCCAACATTCAACAAGTAGTTTTATGCAATTAGACCCTTCCATCATTAAGTTACAAATTTAACCCATTATTTTAGCTTCATACAATTTAGTCCCCAAACCCTTAACTTGCAAATTCACCATTTTTAATTGAAACACATATTAACCTTTTTTTCCTAGATTATATTAACCCACATTTTTCCTCAATTCACAAAATTTACATGGAAGTTTATACTTTAACAAATAAATTCTTAAACCTTAAATTCACTAAAAATCATTTAACAAAACATGTTCATTTAAAACCTAACTTTAATTATATATCAATTAACTTCACAAATTCATCAATTTCATTAATAGCATATCCCTCAAACTTTAATAGTTTTGAAAATTAACCCCCGGGCTAAGTAGTTTAAGCTAAAACGAGCTCAAAAATATAAAAATTACTAAAAACGAGACTTGAAAACCTACCATGCACAAGATGCAAGTATGACCGAATGCTCCAAGCTCCTTCTAATGGTGTTTTCTATTTCCAAATGACAGAATGAGGAAGTTGATGTTTTATTTTAGTTTATCTTTTTCTTTTATTTACTAATTTACTAATTTGACCTTTAAAAATCATTTAAACTACCATAAAACCTATCCATAAAGATCCACTAACTTTAAGTTTGGTATAATTACCATCTAAATCTATTAGTTTAGATTCTAAGGTTATTTAATCCATTTAACTTATAGAATCTCACTTTCAAAACCTTTACAATTTAGTCATTTTTAATTAATTAACCATTTAAACTTTAAAATTTCTTAACGAAAATTTAAAATGACCTTAAAATAACCTTATAGACATTAAATAAACATTAAAATATTAACTCACTAGTCAGAGTCGTGATCCCAAAACCACTATTTTTGACATTACTGAAAATGGGCTGTTACAGATATCAATCACATGCTTGGTTTTCAAGAAGTTAACGACTTGGGTCACTATTTGTGGGTTCCTCTTGTTCACAATAGATTTACTAATAGTACCTTAAATTTTTTGGTGGAGAGAGTTTGTAACCGTCTTTTTAGTTGGGATGCTAAAAGACTTTCCTTTGTAGGGAGGATTACTTTAGCACAAACTATCATGTTGTCTATTTTGATATTAGTCGAATTTGATTCCTAAAGGTATTTGTGACTCAATTGAAGAATTGGCAAGACAATTCATTTGGGGTGCTTCTGACGGGAAAAGGAAAATGGCCTTAGTTGGATGGGATAATATCTGTCAGCCTAGATCACATGGAGGTCTTGGGATACGATGTTTGGGGGATCAGAATAAAGCTTTCATGTTGAAAATTGGATACAACCTTATCACTAAGACTAAAGCCTTATACCAAGGTTCTTAGAGTTAAGTATGGTTTTTAGGTGGATATGTCAGACTGTATTATGAGGAATAGATGTTCCTATTTGTGGAAAGTTATTGCTAGGGCTTGTCCTTTATTGCGTAATAATATGATCTGGTCTGTTGGGGATAGGTGGTCCGTTCTATGTTAGGAGGATAATTGGGTTCCTAATGTGGGACCTCTTATTAAGTATATTTCAGGTCATGTAAATATCTCTCCTAAGTGCAAGGTTAATGAGATGGTTTTGGGAAATGGCACATAGAATCTTGATTTATTTAGAGTTTGGTTGCCAGAAGAAGTAGTCCAACGGATCATTAGTATTCCACCACCCTTAGAGTCAGCAGGGCCGGATACTCTTTCTTGGTTTAGGACTACGAAAGATGTATTCTTAGTTAAAAGTGTTTATTGTATGCTTAAGGAGGAGTCTTGGAATTCGATGGATGGTAATTGGAATACTGTTTGGAAAATCCTGGTCGCCCAATAAGTTAGATAGTTCATCTGGTTAATCTTAAAACAAAGACTATTAACTAATTCTGAAAAGGTTAGGAGGAGTATTGCGCAAGATGAGTCGTGCCATCTTTGTGGTCATATTATTGAGGATATTTTACATGTCCTTAGGGATTGTTCCTTTGCAAAGGAAAATTGGCATCAAATCATCCCTCCTAATCATCTTAGACGTTTTTTTGTTGATAATATTTCACAGTGGTTATTCTCGAATTTGCAAGCATAATCTGCCAACAATATGAGTGATTCAACTTAGGCCTGTTGCTTCGAGCTAATTCTATGGTGCATTTGAAAAAACAACAACTTGATCATTTTCCAAAGGAAATCTATGAATCTAGAGGAAATGTTAGATTTTCGTATAGCTGGGTGAAACATTTTATCTCTATCCACAATGAAGCGCTAGAGATTAGTACAAAACAAACTTCCGTTCATCCGAATTCAGGTATGTATTTTACCTTAATACTAATGGTGTTGTCCACTTTGGTTCTAGTTTCTCTGCTGCAGGTGGAGTAATATGTGATGGGAAGGGGACTGGATCTTGGGCTATAATCGCTTTTTAGGGAAATGTTCAGTCGCGATTGTTAAGCTCTGGGGCATATTGGATGGTTTACTTCTTCTTCAAAAACAAGGATATAACGAGGTCATCATTCAGTCGAATAATCTCAAGAATGTTATATCTATTTACGAGAATAAGATTGAAAGTCCAAAAAGCACTCCAATAAGAAGGATTCAACAAATTTTAACCTTTAAAGAGAAATGGTCCTTGAGATACGTTCCTAGAGAGGCTAACTGAATAACAGATGCTTTAACAAAAATGGATCTATCAAGTGATGAAGCTTTGCACATGTTTAATGACCCCCTTTGGAGATGAAAGAGCTTTTGAAAGAAATGATAAATAATGGGGCGGATGAATGCAGAAGCGGACCGTAAAGTTTGTTCAAGTCGTGGATTTGACTTAGGGCTCTAGACGTTGGGAAAGAAACTTGGATTTTGACACAACTTGAAACACAATCAAATCTATGTAAGATAAAACAATTAAAATAAATAACTAAGATAATTAAAATAGAATAATAAATCTACGATTAGAACAATAAGGAAGAAAATAAGAAGATAGAGGGAAAGATAAAATTTGGTATATAGAAGTCCTAAGAAGCCTTGGATACACGAAGAATCCACAACCCTCTTCAAGTAGCTCTAATTTCCCCTCCAAGATAGAAAACTTGGCAAGAAAAAGTTTGAAGATAATCCCCACAATCTGAAAAGATTGTTAAAACTCATCTAAAAGAAACTCAAGAGAAATTCTTGAAAGGAAAAACTTAAAAAAGAATTTATTAACTCAAAATAGAAGTTGAATAATAATGAATTGTGTGATTTGTGTACAATGCAAATGCCTATATATAGGCTAGCTAAATAATTCTAAATAAAATTCTTATGTATACTAGAATTCCAATTAATCTAGAAAAATTGTTTTAAATTAAACTTTCTTATTGACATAAAACTCCTAAATAACTTAAACTACTTAATAATTATTAAAAATTTGGAATAATAAAATAATAAGAACTGATAAATACAATATTGGGCTCATATATAATAAAAATTAAGCCCAAAACTTGAACCCAATATGATTTAAACTCGAATTAAAAGCCCGAAACTCGTAATTCCCGTCATAATCACGTCCAGAAATTTTGCTTACGCAATCTTTATTAAAACAGTCATAACTTGAGCTCTCGAGCTCGAAATCGAGTGATTCAGAGTGCGTTTCGAAGCTAAGAGAGATCTTTGAATGCCATAAAGGCATCTCAACCCAGAAATGCCTAGATCCCATGCAAAAAGTCGTCGCAAGTCTATTGATTTCCCAAACTTAAAAATTGACAGATTCAGTGAATGAAATTTAATAAATTTCACTCCATCTGTGCATGTATCATTAAAAGCACTCCTGATAATTTATTTATTAACATTTCTATGTAACCCATTATTTAATTTTACCAAAAAACATATTATTTTATCCCTACTAATCTCATATTTTATCCAAGTTATCTTAAAGAGATAGAGTAGGGTTTCAAACCGATTCTATTCCCTAAGAATTTGATTGGGTAGAATCAGTAAAACCATAGTTGTTAATTCAATTATAAAAAAAATAAAAAAAATATACACAGATATATAATAAAATATAAAACATATATTTTATAACTTATAAAACTAATCTCAAAACATCTATTCACAATTCAACCATGAAAAAAATTAAATATATACAAATAAATAATAATATAAACATACATTTTATAAATTATAACAATAAAAATAAATAACCTCACCGCGATTCAACTGTGTTTATCATAATACTGATTAAATGGATTGGGTTATTTTATTGTTTAGAAGAGAAAATAATGGAAAGAGAATAAGGGCAAAAAGGCAAAGCAAATGCAACGCCCAAAGGCAAAGAGAAAGAAAAGGGAAGTCCGCTTAGAAAACAATATATTATCATACGCTCACTCTCAAACTCCCCAAACCTTCTACTCTACGCTTTCTTCTTCTTCAGATTCAAAACACCCATGTACTTATCGGAGAAACCCCGTCCTATTGACTTATACAAAGAGGAAGGTCCCGCCGCCGCCCCCCGCGACATGATCATCGAGGTCACCTCCAATGGGGATTTGCCACCTCACCACCACCACCACCACCCTCCTCCTCCTCACCACCACCACCAACACCAACAACAGCAACAGCAAATGATCTTAGGTGAAAGCAGCGGCGAAGATCCTGAAGTCAAAGCCCCCAAGAAACGAGCCGAGACATGGGTTCAAGACGAAACCCGTAGCCTTATCGGCTTCCGAAGAGAAATGGACGGCCTTTTCAATACTTCCAAATCCAACAAGCACTTGTGGGAGCAGATTTCCGCTAAGATGAGAGAGAAAGGGTTCGATAGATCCCCCACTATGTGTACCGACAAGTGGAGGAACTTGTTGAAAGAGTTCAAGAAAGCTAAGCATCAGGACAGAGGGAGTGGGTCGGCCAAGATGTCTTATTATAAGGAAATTGAAGAGATTTTAAGGGAGAGGACCAAAAATTCCTACAAGAGTCCGACACCTCCTCCTAAACCCGATTCCTTTATGCATTTCGCTGATAAGGGTATGTCTTATTTTCTTTTGCCATTTTAGAAAGTGGAGAATTTTTTGTTCAATTCTTCGTGAAGCCTTTATTTTTATTCAAACATCTGTTTTGGGTGTTTTGGGCTTTAATGGATTTTCAAGGTAAATGTTCTTATGTTAAGTAACATTCATGTGAGTGTCAGGTACGGGTGCCTGAGTAATACAGTATATCCAATTTTTACTCTCTCTTTTTCCATGTGTTTTGTGTGTCCTTAGAAGATGACATCCGTATATCCATGTTTGAAATGTGGGGGGCATGAGTATTGGATATGGATAAGCAATGAAAAATGAAGAGTCGGGGCATGGCTTAAAGCTGCTATAATTTCCTGAGTTTGAAGTTGTTGAAAGTTACTTCCTAAAGAGGGAATTATGAGTTGCTGTTGTTGGGTCCTTAGAACACAATATACTTGTATCCATGTTTGAAAATGTGTCGCTCAGGGATGCTTTAAGAGGGTTGCATGTCTTGAAGCTGTTGTAAATTTTGAGGTTAATTTTGTTTGAAAGTTACTATCTAAAGAGGGAATTAAGAGGGTATTATTAATTGCTATTGGTGGGTTTTTAGAAGATGATATTCCTGTATCTATGTTTGAAACTGTGTTGGAGTTGGACACTGATACTCCAAGAGAAATAAATAGTTGAGCATGTCTTAAAGCTGCCGTAATTTTTGGGGTTGAATATGTTGAGAGTTACTTCCTAAAGTGACTTAAAGAGGTTATTATGAATTGCTACTGGCAAGGGAAAAGAGAAGCCGATTACTTTCAGTTATTTAACTATAGGAATTTATTTGATTTGACATGACTTCGAGTCCGCTTCCATTTTTGTTGATGATTATATTGGGTGCTTTACAAGAAGGTTTGTTTGCATTCATGTATCTTTGTGAAGTTGGTACCAACAAAAAGATGTTGCTGTTAAATGATATGTTTATCGTGGAGTTTAGATGGCTAAATATATAATACGTATTGTATATGCTTTCAAAGCAACACATCATGTCTAAAGAACAAATGTGCGTTTCAAAATACGATATGGCATTCATGATACTTGAAGCATAAATCATGCTCGGTAGATCATGAGCAAGTATTCTGCAAAGAAAGCCCCAAGATATTTCATAAGGGCTGTAGGCTTCTCTGGTTTCTTTGAAGTTTAGAATACAACCATCAATAGGAGTATGGGAAGAGAATGTCAGTATATTAAGAATTAAAATCTTATTTAGGTAGGGATGATTATCAATAATGGTCTATCGATTTCCTTTCTGTTGTCTTATGTTGTCGCATCCATTTTTCCATAGGTTCATTCTACAGTTACATGGTTTCTTCTGGTTTTGTCTTGGACATCATATCTGGCTGTTGCATATTGCTTCTTGAAAGCAGTGTATAAGTTTTAGCATCAGGCTTTTGGGGATTTCAATCTCTCTCTCTTGGGGTGGGGGGTTCCCTATGTAGGCTGAGTGATAGTTTTATTGTTCCTATACTTAACCTGCAACATATATTAAGTCATTCGTTCTATTATCGTGATTTTAATGATCTTCACCAATATGATTTGGCTCTTGCAGGTTTTGAGGATGCTGGCATTTCATTTGGTCCTGTTGAAGGTATGTTGTAATTCGAGTTTGCTTTCTTTGGGTTTATCTTGCTTTTTCCACTTCTTTAATCTCGTTGTAATATTTTTGTCCAGTTAATTTGGGAAAATCATGGAATTTGTTGGATGCCATGGCCTTAATCTCATCAACCTTATATACCTCATCAATTTCTCACCTGGATTTAGGAGCTTTTATGGCATAATTAGAGATATCCTGTTATCTATCATATTCATTTGGCCATCTTTAGGTACTCTCACCTGCTAATCATATTATTAGTTAAAATGGATGCATTGTTTTAAACTTAAGACTCTACTTTTTCCTCCAAAGTGTCCTCTCTTTTATGCCCTTATCTTTCCATTTAAGGATTTTGTCATGTCAGCACATAAATATGTGATATTTGTGTCACCTTTATTAACCTTTAGCTGCATCTAATATACATGTCTTTCTCTGTGGCTTAAATGCTAAAATGTTGTTTATGGACTTCGTGTGGTTGTACAATCTTATGCCTTCAATTAGTTTTCAACTTCAGTGGAGTTTTTATTTTACTGAGAATATATAAGATCGGGGTGCTATACAATGAAAGCATGTTGATTTTGCATTCTGCTGCACTTCCACACTGAATTAACATTTCTGTTAAAACAAAGAACCATATACTCTACAGACTGCCTGATCTGTAGCAAATAACATTTTACTGCAGCATGTCTTCATCCATTCACCATAGCGTGTCTTTGAAATGTTATGCATCTCCTCCACTTATGTTTTTGGTGTGCAGCTAGTGGTAGGCCGACACTTAATCTTGAAAGACGTTTAGATCATGATGGACATCCTCTTGCTATCACTGCAGCTGATGCAGTTGCGGCGAGTGGAGTTCCTCCTTGGAATTGGAGAGAGACCCCGGGAAATGGTAAGTTTCGTAAATTAGAATTTTTATGGAACCGGTTTGCCCAAAGTATATGATGGTTTTGCATGTAGCATAACATTCAGGTGTTTAGTTGGTCCATCATGGGGGCATTTTTCTTCATATTTGCTCAAATGAATGTGATTGTGGCAAACACTCGATTTGGAGTGTTATCTCCCAAATATTGTCCAAGATGAAAAATTTAAATCCAATAAAAATTCGTATATCGACTTCTCATTTTCTTTCACTCCTTTTTTGGTAGGTGGGGACTGCCAGTCATATGGAGGAAGGGTTATAACTGTCAAGTACGGGGACTACACCAGAAGGATCGGTATAGATGGAACTGCTGATGCCATTAGAGAGGCAATTAAATCTGCATTTGGATTGAGAACAAAGCGATCATTTTGGTTGGAGGATGAAGACAATATAGTACGCAGTTTTGACAGGGAAATGCCTTTAGGGAATTATACACTCCACCTTGATGAAGGTAACATTTTCAGGGATGCCTTCAGACAACTTAGTTCGGGTCATTTAGAGATTGGCATTTTGAGTTTGGGTCGTTCTCTGTTAGGGTTTTCCACTTTTTATGGTCAAATCAAGTTGGGCCAGGTTGGGTTCGGGTCAGAATTGATGTCTAACTATAAGACATCTTCATTTTGCTATCAAACATGTCTTGTGCACATTATTGCTAATATTCTTTTTTCACTTATTTTTTGTGTATTTTCATCCTCCTGCATTCAGGTTTGGCTATAAAAGTGTGCCTTTATGATGAGTCAGATCATATACCAGTCCACACTGAGGACAAGATTTTTTACACAGAAGATGATTACCGTGAATACCTAGCCCGTCGAGGCTACACAGGTCTCAGGGATATTGATGGATACAGAAGCATAGATAATATGGACGACTTACGACCTAATGCTATATATAGAGGAGTGAGCTGATTACCAGTACATTGTGCTTTGCACAAATGCAGCCCTCTCAAGAGGCTATATGAAGTTGCTCTTGACAATACGTGTATGCATGTCAGATATTCTAATATTCACTCTGCTGCATTATAAAGATTTGTATGCTGTTTGCATTGTACTAATCCACTCAGCTGTAAATAGCTTGTCGTCTGATGTTTCTTCTCAGGACATCGGATCCAGTTTCCAGTGCCGGTTCCGTTCATGCAGCCTGGATGTACGTTGTCTGTAAATATGCTTTTCAGATTAATTGCAGGTCTGCAATTTGAAATTGAACTCCAAATTTCGAAACTTATTTTGCTTTTTTATTGCATATTTTCTTAAAACATTTCTAGAAATGCATGATATCAATGCTATGGACTTTCCATCGCATATTTGGATATAATTCTATAAAAAATTTAGAAAATTTGTTTTCTAAGTAATTGCAACCCGACCCCGCCCCCCAATTCTGCGAGAATGACTAAACCACTCGGCAGTTTGGACATGATCGTACAACCTATATTATTTGAACTCAACGAATATGTATTTTGTATGGGCATGATCATTTTTCTTTTCAAGATTCTAACGTAATTTGAGTATCATATTTCCATACTTATATTTGGATATGCATTACATGGGATGGATGAACATCTGTTTAGGAAAGTTGTGTACTGAATCAGGGCAAAAATTTGACATCGGGGGGATGGACAAATTTTGTACACCCGCAACTTGCCTCGCTTTTGCGTTTAAATATTTTCATTTGATACCCACTTCACCCAAATTTTGTGTTCTATTGTCAATGGAGTTTTGAGTTTATTCAAAATGGTTTTGGACTCGATTTCAGTTTCATATTTAATTTTAGGACTAAATTGAATTCTCAATTTAGTATTAGAAACTAAATGTTAATGTGTTTAAGGGGATCAAATTGAAAATATTTTTTTTATTTAAAATCAAGTTTTATTTTGATTAATTCGGTATAAATCATTTTTGGAAAAAAAATTGGGGCATGGAGTGGATATCAACTTTTAGTTGTTTTGGAGAATTGAAAATGAACGTAAGGGTGTTAATTTCTTTCCACACATAATTGTACAAAGTAGACTTAAATCGTTGTTTTCAGGATCCCTTGAATAAAATTGGATAGATATTGTGGGTGGCTAATCAGACCTAGTTTAAAGAAGATTAGTCATGAATCTTGATTTTGAGTGATTCACATCTAGCATGTCAGATTTTTGTTTCACACTTCCTAACAGTTTGGGGACTTCACCGGAGGCCATTTATAGAGTTAGCCATGAATTAGTCTTTGTGCTTAGGGTTCTCAAGGTTTTGTGTGTATGGTTTGTTGAATTATATATTTATCTGTATATACCAGTTTATCTAAATTTTTGCATTTACCTTCTTTCAAACCAACCCTCATAATGTTTCTTCACACACAATTCACTTGCATAAAATAGACATCAACTTGGGCTTGTTCCACTATATGGAAGTAGAGTATTTTGGAATTTGTGAGACTGCAGTCTTCGCATTGCCATGAGAAATATGACCACCTAGAACTGAACCCTTTCCTATTAAAGCCTGCGATGGGAGAGGAATAAGAGAATGTTATCCTTCGTGGATAGTGTTAAATTACAATTCGGCCCTTATCCTTTGGAGTCAAATTACGTGACCAAATATGTAATTAACCCATAATCCTACCCTTCTAGAAACTTGATTTGCCTGTATTTTGTAATGTAATTTATCTTGGTGCTTAACTTTATAGGTGTTTCATGTTTGGTGAAGCAGACATGGTGCCAACTTGGCATTGTTGCACTTAAGACTTCTCGAGTTTAAATAAAGTGTTGTAGAAGCAAACGAGGGGATATGGATATAGAAACCAACTTGCCAATTTCATGGGAATTGAACTTACCCAAGTTGATAGAATGACTAAAGAGAAAGGATGGTATGCGTGTTACAGTACTTCATCAATCAACATCCTAATGATGACAAAGGTACACAACTGTTGTGCATTGGCAATTTATGGTCTAGTTGTGTTTCATAAGGTAATATGCCATGTTAGTACTACTATTTTGGATTTCATGCTATGGGGTGGAAGGAAGAACATGACATGTTAGATGAGAAATGCCCTTGAATTGGAATAAAGGTACAATGATCTCTTACAGGCCAATTAAAAAAAAGATATATATTTTTCAATAAAATATTAAGAGAAAAGAATGTGAAATGATAAAGTTAACTACTTCTCCAAACAAGTGTCAAGAAGAAGAAAATAATTTAGTGGGCAAAATGCATGATAGTGTTGTATGAGAATTATTAAAGTTGAAATGAATGATTGAATTAAGATATTGCTAGACATATAACACCGCTCCAGAAGACTTTTGTTCAAATTGTAGAGGCCCAGCAACACTATCAAGTGGATCATAAAAATTCTTTTTGAAAATACTAGTGTTGTAAAGTCTTGTAAAAAGGATATGTAGCAACAAAAGATTGATATGGAATTTTGTTTAATTCATAACGTTGTGATTTATTTTCTCTAATAAATGTTTATAGCTTTGTACTCTCGTATTTATGTATTTGTTTTATCGTGCACTTGTTAATAAAATTTTATTACTTGATTTATTGATTAAAAGAAGTTTTTTTTTCCTCAAAAAGTTAAGGATTCTCATTCTTACAACACCCCTTTTAAGACTAGAAATAAGGCTGAAGAATAAACTACTAAAATGGACAAGATCTAAAATTCTCAAGAAAAATGAAGGAATAACTCAACACTTTATAGGTGAGGTTTCTTATCCTCACCTAGGGGTACAAATTTTCACATTTCAATCACCACTTCAAGGTAAACTATCCCTGTGTCAAAAAAAAAAATTGAAACAATTGAAGTTCCAAAATTAGATGATCTAAAGGAGTTAGAGAAATTGAATATGTTTGAGGCAAAGATTGAAAAAGAGTTGCAAAAAATGGATATGGTTGAGAAAAGATTGAAGATGGACTTTTATGGGTCCATAGACACATACATACTTTCTTTTTGGTCCCATATGTGGCCATTCCACTCAAGTTTATGACACTTGACTTTGAGAAGTATGATGGGTCAAAAGATCCTGGTCCACATCCCCACGTGCTATTGAAAGATGGTTGCTCACATAAGGGATTAGAAATTTCTTATGCATATATTAAAAAATAGCCAGTCTAGGTTTGGGATTAGGTGGTATCCAATTAGATAATAGCTGAATTCATACTTGGAATGAGTTGACTACAGGTTTTGTTTCCCGGTACCAACATATTGTTTATATTACTTAAGACCACCTATCATTACAAAATATAGAGAAAAAAGGTTATTAAAAGTTTTAAAGAGTATACCCGGTGATAGAGAGGCCTTGTTGCAGACGTTCAACCACAATTATTCGATAAGGAAATAACCATACTATTTGTAAGTACACTTAAAGGTCCATATTATGACCTTTTGATCTGAAATGCATAAAGACCTTTGTGGATATGGTAATTTTGAATGAAATAATTGAAAATGGTATAAAGAATGGAAAGATGGATGTAGGAGAGGCAACTAAAGCTAGAAAGAGTTTGGCTCCAAGGAAGAATAATGGGGAAGTTCAAGTTGTGCACCTTGGGAAGAACTTAACACCTTATTTCCCTTACAAATCATATTCATAGTCTATGCTCCTGTAGCCTTACTACCACGACACTAATGTTGTTAGCCTAAACCTATGTAACGATCCTAAAGTCAATGGTGTCGGAAACGGTGATTTCAGAATCCTATTTTCGATGATCGAATCTGTAAATATTATTATTTAATATTTACGAGTCTAAGTTAATGGTATATTGAATTTCGGTCTAGTAATTTTATTAAATTGATAGCTAATTAAAGTATAAGGATTAAATCATAAAAATGGTAAAAGTTTAATCGATATAGATTTTTAATTAGCTAATAGAATAAAAGAGCAATTGTTAATAGTGGATAGTGGAATTTCATGATGGAATCCACGTTGTTTGATTAGTAGATAAATAAGATTAAAGTAATTTTATTAAATTGATAGTTAATTAAAGTATAAGGATTAAATCGTAAAAATGATAAAAGTTTAATCACTATAGATTTTTAATTAGCTAATAGAACAAAAGAGCAATTATTAATAGTGGATAGTGGAATTTCATGATGGAATCCAATTTGTTTGATTTGTAGATAAATAAGATTAAGTAAATTGTGATTAAATTAATTAAGTAAAGTTAATTAATTATTAATTAAAGTATAAAAAGGAAAATAAAAAGAATTTCCATCCATTTTTAATCATCTTCTTCACCTAACATGCAAATAAAAAGATAAGAAACCATTGTTAAACTTCAAGCTATTCGTCCATTAAGAATTGGTAAGTACACAAGTCCATTTTTTGTAATTTTTATGTTTTTGAGATCTCGAGAGCTTAAATTAGCTAACTCAAGTACCAATTTGTAAAATTGTTTGTTAAGTGAAAATTGTTAGTTTTGAACATAAGGATTAAAGTGTAAATATTTTGAAATTGGTATGAAATTTCTATAATTATAGATATTATAGGGCTGTAGAATAATGAAAATGAGATTGGTTTTGAAAGCGAAGCTCAAATGTGAAAGTTATGACAATTTCAGTTTTAGGGGCTAAATTGAATAAAATATGAAATTGTAGGGAACTTTTTTGTAAAATGAAAATGAAAATGTCATATGCATACAATTAGATGTTATAAAGTATTTGAGATTGATAGTTGAAATTGCAACACCCCTAACCCGTATCTATCGTCGGAATAGGGTTACAGAGCATTATCGGGATTTACAGATCAACTAAATATATAATTCATATCATATAGTTTTTATAACAGAAATTAATCATGATGTCCCTTATATGAGCCCTCGAGGCCCAAAATACATATTAGAAATAAGTCAGAACTAAACCGAGTACTCAGAAAATCTTTCAGAAAACATTATAATATTTCAAAGGTGCAGGGGAGACACGCCTGTGTAGCCAAGCTGTGTGTCTCACACGGTCAAGAGACACGCCCGTGTTTTAGGCCATGTGGACATTCGAAGTCGGGACACACGGCCGTGCCCCAGCCCGTGTTCGAACTTGGGAGCTCTTTGGCTTGAGCCACACGGTCAAGTCACATGCCCGTGTGCTAGGTCGTGTGAGCATACTGACTTGCATTAATAAGGTGCAGGGGTCACACGGCCAAGCCACACGCCCGTGTGTTAGGCCGTGTGAATAATTTGAGTATTCTTGCTTGTGCAAATTTTTAAAATACAAGGGACACACGACTGTGTTACCTGGCCGTGTGTGACACACGGCTGAGACACATGTTTGTGTCTCTGCCCGTGTAGACGAAATAAGTCATTTTTCTAGCCACATGTCTCACCCAATTTGTCTTCCACCTACATTAACACTTTAACAGATCAACAAGCCACAGAAAAGCAATCAAAACAAGCCATAATCATGTCCTAAACATAACATATCATCACATACCTATAATTTTACCATCATTTAACCTTATCAACACATATCAACCATAACAAGGCCATATATATATACATACCATATAAAAGTCAAACAAATGGCCAATCTTACCAAAATATTTATATGCTAACATTGGCTAATTTAGCTTATACATGACATTATAACCAATAATTTACTATATATATACCGAAATGGGACGATAGATAGTGTGATGTGGCTTCGGCCATCTTCCAACCTTAATGAGCTTCCGAGTTACTATAAAACAGGGAAAACAAAACAAAGTAAGCATTTAATGCTTAGTAAGTTTGTATAACATGAAATTTAACTTACCATTTATTCACATTAAAGGTAAGCATTCTAAGCATATTCAAATCAAATTGGCCAAAAGCCTTAACATATACCTTCATCAACCATGTTAGTCATGTATTTCATATGAATATCAAGAAACATGTATGAGCTCAACAATAATCAAATTTCCATAAACATATATTTTCCATATCATGTATCTATATAACATGTACAAATCATATCCACGTATTTCAAATATATTTTCGTAATAATTCGTTTCGAATTCAGATTGTCTTATATCATAACTTTTCCCGTTGAACCATTTAAATATCGTTGGATACACGGGTAGTACACATGAAGTGTACAAATTTGTAATCTGTCGATTCATATACAGGTATGCTCATGCGTGCATGTAATCGGGAAGCTCTTTCGAGCCATATAACGAGAAGCTCATGTGAGCCATGTAATGGGAAGCTCATAAGAGCTGTAATCGGGAAGCTCATGAGAGCCAGTTATCGGGAAGCTCGTGAAAGCCAAATAACGGGAAGCTCAAGAGAGCCATATATCAAGATGCTCATAAGAGCTAAATAACAGGACGCTTTTGCGAGATGTGGTGTGTCTGCAACACATGCGGGACCCCAACCAATTCGGAAACCCTTAATGACAATGTCATTTGTATCCATCGATTTTCTGAGGTTCAAACGAGACTTAAACGAGACTTAGTACTTGTCAGATATCTTCGGATATGTAATCAATACTTATACATGACAATTATACATTTCACAAGCATAACATTCAATTTAAACATATAAACATATAATTTAATTACACGAACTTACCTCGACAAGTGTTCGTAAACACAAAAGCTACTAATTCGATACTTCTCTTTTCCTCGATCTAACTCTATATTGTGTCTATTCGGATCTATACAAATGAATTTAAATCAATTTAATACAGTTCATATTCAATTCAGTCCAATACACATATTTGTAAAAATTACTATTTTGCCCCCTATACTTTTAATTAATTATGATTTTGTCCCTAGGCTCGAAAAATGAAATTCATACAATTTAATCCCTATTCCAAACCTAGCCGATTTTCATGTATAACAATCGCAGCCCATGTATTTTATAGAATTTAAAATTTTTCCATAAATTTTCCATCTTTTCAATTTAGTACCTAAATCATAATTTCATTAAAATTCTCTTTACAAAAGTTGTTTATCTATCAACTACCTTTCATTTTTTACCATAAAACTTCATAATTGAACTATACTCATACATGGAAAAACCCTAATACTTTAATAGTTTTACAAATTAATCCCCGAGATAGCTAGATTAAGTTATTACGATATCGGGAACGTAAAAATTATTAAAAACAGGACAAGAATACATACCTAATTAAGCAAAAATAGTTTACTTGAACTCAACATCCATGGCTAGGGTTTCCATGTAATTTGATTTAGGAAAGATGATGAAAATGACATTAATTTAATTATTCATTTCTTTTATCATCATTATTTTATTATCTTTCCAAATTAACCCTTTACTTTCTTAAAATTTCCAATGATGAATAATCATCCTTATCTACTAACTCCTCTAGATGGTCTATTTTCCATATAAGGACCTCCAATTTTAAATTCCATAGCTATTTGGTACCTTTAGCTACTAGAATTCAATTTTTGCATTTTATGCAATTTGATCATTTTCATCAAATTAAACATGTAATCAGTAAAATTATAAGAAATTTTTATATGATATTTCTATTATACTGTAGATTATAAAATAATATTAAAAATTTTCTTCCGGTCTCGAATTTGTAGTCCCAAAACTACTGTTCTGATTTCACTAAAAATTGGCTGTTACATAAATGAATTATCGTATAGGTCGAGATTTGAATCAACTGGAAGATACTCGTGGAAAAGAAAAGTTGCGGAGTAGTCCTTAACCCCTTGCCTATTGTCGTCTTTTTTCAGGTAAGTTCGTATGAAATATACTATGAAATTTTACTTATATTTGGATTATAATTAGTGTATATTAGATTAATTGTAATAATATTAGTTTGGCATAAGAAGGATTAAATCGTAAAATATGATATATATATATATGATAAATTCAAGTAAGAATAGGGAATCAAATGAATGTAAAATGTAGTATGATTGAATGATAAGTATATACTAATGTTAGATAGGTTGAATGATTACGGAAACGGAAAATGGCATTTGTTGGAACTTAGTAAAAGTTATTAGGGTTCGAAAGAATTAAGTGTTTGATCAGGGATTCTAGGATCAATGACTTAAGATGTAATATGTGTTGTAGATTCTCTGAAGCTTGTGTAAGTAGCATCGAATCACTGGATATCGATGGCTTAAGGTCCGGCACTTGTGCGGATTCTCTAAAGCTTGTGTGAGAAACATTGAATTATCCTTTATTAATGGCTTGAGATTCAGTACGTGTTACAAATTCTCTGAAGCTTGTGTGAGCAGCATCGGGTAAAGCATGTATAGTAGCCCTAATTTGAAGCTTGTATGAGCAGCTCAAATATGAAAATGGAAACTATGCGAAAATGAAACAATTGGGAAAGGATGAATATGAAATGAAGGGATATGTTCGCAAATGAGTAAGGTAGAGTGATATGATATAGAATGATTTGGTTATGCATATGAATTGATTATTATGACTTTGTTATGTTGATAACTAACTCATTCGTGTTGTAATGAATTTGTATATGAATGTGTAAGGTTGACAAGGGAATGTCATGTTATGCGTCTTTGTGTTTCTATTACTTAAATAGTTGTAATGTTAAGGTAAGTTAATTTAATTTCATATGAATTGTAACACCCTATACCCTATCTAGTCGACCGACCTGAGCTATAAAGTGTTACAACAACAAACCTTGAACATTTTATATAATTACTATCAAATATCAAACAAATAAATCATTTAAACCCATTTCCATGCTTTTCAATCAATTTGGGATC
Organism: Gossypium hirsutum; assembly: GCF_007990345.1. Taxonomy (NCBI): domain Eukaryota; kingdom Viridiplantae; phylum Streptophyta; class Magnoliopsida; order Malvales; family Malvaceae; genus Gossypium; species Gossypium hirsutum. The sequence continues at coordinate 38,407,340 of NC_053441.1, read as the reverse complement.
TAAATCAAGTTTATGGAACATTTAAAATAAACCAAGATCAAATCTGGGTTAAATTGAAACTTCTACAAAATATTTAAGTGAAGTGTGTAAACAGGGGTCCTACAGCCGTGTGAAAGAGGCTAGCCTGAGGCCAGCCATGTGGCTACTCCACACGCTCGTGCTCTTAGGCTATGTACAATTCGAATATAGGGTTACATAATCGTGTTGCCAGACCATGTAACTTTCTGAGACAGTGTGGACAATCTTGTACAAAAAATTAACGAACCGCACGACCGTGTCATATGATTGTGTGGGGGTACATGGTCGTGTGACAGCTCGTGTCACAAGCTGTGTATGCCCAAAACTACCTTAAAAAATAAGCTATTGCACATTAAAATGCTTGGGCTCCAAGCTATGCAACAACCAATAATCAAACCTATTCAAAATGTGTCTAAACATGCTAAAATGTATCAGTTCAAATTAACCTATGTGTCTAACTAATAGGCCCTCATTGATACCACAATTCCAAATATATACAACAACCATTCAATCAAAACATGTACTACAAGTAAAATGGATTCAAACATCCTTCAAATTCAAGATAACAAATACCAATATTCAACCATAAACAAAAGCATTAAAGGTTTTTTAACTCATCCTAAAATCATATCTTACCATAACCAATTTAACCCTTCTGCAAACACAAAGCATTTCAAGGTTGCCTACTAACCAAACATACCAAATGAATCATTTAAATGCATCTAGATACCAACATATGCATCCACCATCACAAACCACAACCAACCAAGTTACCAAATAGGATTTACATCAATACATATACCATGATTTTAAGTGCACAACATATGACCAAAATGCTTATAATTTACATATTCGAAACCCAATTTACATGCCACTTATAACCGGGCCAAAATAAGCAAATAACTACAGAATAAGTTACCGGATAGTGTGATCTCCAACGACGTTCCCATCGACAGAAAAAGTTTAACAATATAAAAAGAAATAAAACCAAATAAAGTAAGCTTTCATAAAGCTTAGTAAGTTCGTAAAATCAAACATGTCATACCTGTCAATTTTAATATAAATCGTACAAAACAATGAAACTAATAATTTGTTTATCGTATTCCATCAATCCAACTACCTGGAATAATTAAAATTGGATGATTCATATAATCAAAAGACAACATGTCAAAAAATCGTACACCAATATATAAATCATTGCATCATCTTATGTAACATCTTGATTTTGGGCATAGTCAGAACAGTGGTTTCGGGACCACAAATCCGATGAGGAAAAAAATATTTTTACTATATTTTTATGGCCTAAAATTTTTCAAAATGATTTCATGAAAACTTTGTTCAAAAATTTCGACGTTTGGGCACTCAATTTAGTCAAAAGGACTAAATTGTAAAAAGTACAAAAGTTGAGTTCTACATGTTAGAGGTGTCCAATTGTTATGAAATTTTAAATTGGAGGTCTTTATATGGTAATTAGACCATTGGTTAAGTTATGGACAAAAATGGACATGAGATAAGTGAAATAGGAAATTTTTAAGTTAGGGGCATTTTGGTAATTTCGTAATTAAAATAAATTAAAAGGGAAAAAGATGGCAAATTGTACTCATCTTCTTCATTTGGCTGAAATTAGCAAGGGGGAAGCCGTAGTTAGTAAAGGTTCCAAGATCCATAGTAAGTGATCCCAAGCCTCGTTTTTAATGTTCTTTACGTTTTTGGAGTCACGATAACTTGATTTAGCTTATTCTAACAATAATTTAACCTAGGGTTCAGATTTGAAAAAATACCCTTAGGTGAAATGTGTTTATTTTGGTGTTTTATGGTAGGATATGAAGCTTGGAATTATGTTAAACAACTTTTGCTAAACGATTTTAAGTGAAAACAAGTAAAACGACATAATTGATAAAAATACCTAATGTCCACAAGTAAGTGCTAGAGTGGGAATTTGATGTTGCCATAGAAGAGAAAAATGCTCAGCATGTCATAAAACATAAGAATAAGGGATGAATTTTAATTTTCGAGCTTTGGGGTAAAAGTGTAATTATGTAAAAGTTTAGGGGCAATATCGTAATTTTTCCAAAGTTCGAGTCAATGATTGTTTTGATGAATGTGAGTATTAAAAAAGATAAATTTGCTATTATAGATCAAGAAGAATGAAATTCAGAGTTAGACCAGGGAAAGAAAAAGGTTGAAAACTAAAGTGCTAGATTTGATCATATTTTGTACGGAGGTAAGTTTACGGTAAAAAAATGCAATATTTTGATAATTATTATTAATGTTGTTGTTTTACAGCAATTATGTATTTATTTCATCAAAATGTCTAATGTTGACTATGAAATGACAGAGAATCAGTAATAAAAGCCCCGTTGAAACATTGGGAATGTATCAGATACAATGTCATGACATTAAGGGAATGAGATCCCATGTAAGACCATGTCTGAGACATGGCATTGGCATCATTAATATTATGAGAGGTCCCATGCAAGACCATGTCTGGGACATAGAGTTGGCACCGAGATGAAAGGTCCCATGTAAGACCATGTTTGGGGCATGACGTTGGCACCGAGATGAGAGGTCTCCCGTAAGACCATGTCTGGGACATGGCATGGGCATCGATATGAGAACTCCCATGTAAGACCATATCTGGGATATGGCATTGGCAGTACAAGAAACATCCCGTGTAAGACCATGTCTAGGACATGGCTTTGGCATGTTATTATCAGAAAAGAGACCCAAGTATCCTTATTATTCCAATGTGGCTCAACGGTCTAGTAAACAAATTATGTTCCATGAAAGTTCAGATAAAAGCATAATAATAAATTCAGGTGAGTTATAAGGATTGAGAATATCTTAATTATCAGTTGAGAAAGAAATTTCAGCAAGGGAGGAGTAAATTATAATCATGAGTTATTTAAGTAAGCAAGTAAGTAAACAAGTAGTGAGTAAGAAAAGAAGCGAGCAAAGATTCTAATGTTTGATGAAATTTATGAGTATGATTATTTATGATAAATGTTGTTATTTATTTAATTTTAAACTTACTAAGCTTTATGCTTACTTTCTTTATTTTTCTTATTTTTATAGTATCGCCAAGTCAGTTCGAGGATCACAAGGACGTTAGAGTTCGTCTCACACTATCTACAGACATCTCAGTATTATGTGATTTCGAAACGTGTAAAGCTATGGCATGTATAGAGACTTAGTCATTTTGAGTGTGTTTATTTGATATGGCTAATGGTTAGCTATTGAAATGACTAATTAAGAACATGTTTGGTGTTATGGATGACTAAATGATGGTAAATACAAAGAAATTATAAAAGAGTAAAAATTTGCAATGGAACAGTTTTTAGACAGCAGAAGTGACGTGATTTTGAAAAATCACTAAGGATAGTAGAAATGAAATTAGAGAGTGAATGACATACAAAATTAAAGCTTATCGAGTCTATTTTCACACGAAAGAAATGGTGTAGGTAAAGGAATTTTATATTAGGAGATATTTGAATTTTAGTGAGACAGGTTCAGAGTTGTTTTTGAAGTCCCCTGTTCTGACTTTAGAAAATCATTAAAAATTGTACAGAAAGACTTATGACTCATAATTTATATTTCCAGAATATTTAGTGAGTCTATTTTCAAAAAAAAACAAACAAATGAGAACATTATATGAATTCTGTACAATGAGATAACTGATTTTTAGTACAGAGAGGTTAGAACTGTCGAGTAGAGAAACATGGGAGACTTTAACTAATAAATTGTACTAATTGGGTAACCCAAAAATTCTGAAAATTTTATGGTAATAAAGTATATGAGTCTAGTTTCAGGAAAAATTTACGGATCTAAATTTCAAGTTTCGTAACTCGAGTTATAAATAAATTAGTTACTGTCGCGTGAGTGGACAACTTTATGTGAATAGTGATATAAGTTATTTTTGATTTGTTTAAGTATTTGGAAAATTTTTAGTGTTTCCGGTTTCGACCCAAATCATTTCTGTTGCATGTTTTAGGGTCTTGAAGGTCATTTTTAGGGACATATTGATTGAACGTGAGCGAATTAATTTTAAAAGCAAATTTTTATGCTCCAAACTGGTAAGTTAAATCAGATAACGCCTCGTGCTTGACTCCGTCAACGGTCTCGGGTAAGGGGTGTTACATATTATACTATTTTCATCATAATAGTTAACTATTTTGTTTGGAGAACAATAGTAAATCAACTTCGGATACACGAGAGGTTAATACTCATACGAGCTAACATGAATACATTAATCGATACGTGATGCTGCTTATACAAGCTTCAAAGAATCTGCAACACATGTAGGAACTCAAGCCATCGGTATGGTATCCATCACCGGTACATAGTACCTGCTAAATATACACCGACACAAAGCCTGCTGCACGTTAATGACATGTCATTTGTATCCTAGTTATTTACTAAGTTCACACGGGCTTATGTTGTTTCTCCGAGACATTTATACTCAACTTTATTCTTTCATGTCATTATTCATCCAATAGAACATAACATCGTACAAACTTCATACCATCAATATGAAATAAGTTAAAACATTAAAAACATAATAAATGTAATATGAACTTACCAAAATACGATAGCTAACGACACGCGACAACAATTACTAGATGACTTTTCCTTTCCTTCGTTTATCAATAGATTAGTTCATTTCTTGATCTAAGTATAATAGTTTATTCAATTAACCACATTAAACATCTTAAAACACTTAAATTCATGCAATTAACCCTTTAATGACATTTTGCATATTTACCCTAACTTTCACCTTTATTCAATTTAATCCTTAAAATCAAAATTCTCACAATTACCACAAATTAGCCCAAAAAACCTAGTGCCAAATTCTATAAGGTCCCTATATAGCCCATTTTTACTAATTTATCATAAGAATGACATGTTATTTTACAATTTTAACAACGTAGTCCTTAAACTTTAAAATTAACTATAATCACTTTACAAAATAGTGTTGTTTAACTATCAAGCTTAATAATCTATCATAAAAATTCAATAACATCACAAAATTCATCCACGTTTAAATACTAAACATTTAACAGTTTTACGAACTAGTCCCCAGGTTAGCTAGTTTAAGTTACAATGATCTCAAAGACATAAAAAAATACTAAAAATGGATTGAAAAACACATACCATGCAATCAATTAAACTTGGCCAATTCTTTAAGCATTCACAACCATGAAGTTTCAGCTTTGGCAAGAAGAAATAAAGAAGAAGATGATAACTTTCATCCTTTGTTTTAGTTTATTTATCACCTAAATACTTTTTTAACCTTTAAAATTAACAAAAAATTCTTAATATACCAAACCAAACCGTCCACTGCAACAAAATAAAGTTTAATTACCTTTTAAAACCCTCACTTCATGTTTCAATAATAATTTAGTTTAATTTAACCAAAAGTAATTAACTTTTGCAACTTTGACGATTTAGTCCCTTTTACTTTATTGACTATTTAAACGTTAAAATTTTCTAACCAAATTTTAATATACCACTTTAATAACCTTATAAAAAATAAATAATAAAATACTAATTCACTGATCATAATGGTGGTCTCAAAACCACTATTCTCGACACCACTGAAAAACGAGTTGTTACATGGACTTACTAAGAATTCTGCTTTCCAATGTTCTTTCTTTCCTTGTAGTTGTCGGACTGTAGAACGCGTCGGCCAGATAAGCTCGAAGATCCCTCTATCAACTCGGTAGCCATTTGTTCACTTTACTCAGTTTTGTGGCATGTAGCTAGGAGTTTTACCTAGGTGATGCTTATGAATGAAGGTTTAGTTAAACCTAGTTAATGATGATTATGAAATATTAATGTGTATGTAATTATATATGTCTTTGTACATGTTTAAGTCATCTTGGATGTTAAAGTGAGAATGAAGTAATTAAAGGTCATGTTTAGTAATGAAATGGCTTGTTTTTTATTAATATGAAATTGCTAGATGAATGGCATGTATAATTGCATAAATAAGTATGAGATGACATGGAATTGTAGGTATTGAATAACTTATAATCATGTTAGAAAATTTGGTATGTTTTGTCTTGAATGGTGCCAAATTAGGGAATATTGGGTAGATTGATATTAAGTTCAGCTAAGTGAACATTGGTGTATGTTAGAATTGGTTTTTGGTGCAGGTTTTGAGGTGTTTTAAAGCACCAGATATATAGGTTTATGATTTAGGCATGAAAAGGGACCAAAATGAGAGTTTTTGACATTTTTGGCTTCAAGGTATCGATACCCTAGATAAAGGTATTGGTACTTGACACTTTTCAAATAGTTTTTCAACAAACAGAATGTCAAAATGGTATTGATACTTGACTAAAGTATCGATACTCTATTCAGGGTACCGATACTTTACTAATGTATTAATACATTGAACTTTGTTTAGTTTTGCAAAAAGAAATAGAATCGTAAATTGTTATCGGTACTAGAATAAGTATCGATACTTTATATAAGATGTATTGGTACCAGATTCTAGGTATCGATACCTATGATGCATGATTTATTTTTCTAAACAATGATATCGATACCTTTTCAAGGGTATCGATACTTGTATTGGAAACTTTAAAAACTTTACAATTTGGTCATATTTCATGTTTGATTTAGCAAATGAGCTTTCGTAAGTTCGATTGAGTTCGGAGAAAGTTTAACTAGTGTATAATGACTATAATTATGAAATGTTGTATGTTTAAATGGTTTAATTTCATTGTATTTGTGAGTAGTTGCTCTGGCAACGACTGTAGCATCTTATAACTTAGATCTGGTGATCGGGTCGAGTAAAGGGTGTTACAACCTATATAGTTGTTTATCTTTGACACTAGCATCCATTCAACAAAACATCCACCTCGAACTTCAACACCTCAGTATAAACCTATTATCTCTTCCAATCAACTTCAAATAACCAAAAGGTGTATCATGAATGACATGATTTTTACTTAATCCATCTGTCTTGTATAGAACTTTTCCTCACTCTTATCCAAAATCATCTTTCGCGCTTGTGATCAATAACGATTTAAATTCAATTTTTATTGTTGAGAAACGACCCACAAGTCACTCCACGGCAACATCAAAATTTATCAAATTTATTACATAAATTAGGATTATAACGCCATCAAATGGATTTGGAGCCAAGAAACATTGCTAAAAACTATTGGAAACCACCTTTTCTAGACAAATAAGGTTAGTTTGATGGTGGTTTTTAGGTACAATCAAAACATGGTATTTAGATCATTATTCGTGACAACAGAGAGAAAGTGCTAGCAACAATAGTTGGAAGAGTACAATTTGTGAATAACGTTGCTAAAGTGGAAGCTATAGTTGCACAACGAGCCTTGGAATTTGCAAAGGAATAAGATTTCATCAATTTTTTTTCTAGAAGGTAACACCATGAATTTTGTGAACAATTTATGAGAAAATAAGGAGGATTTGTCAAACATAGGAATCACCGAGGAAGCAAAGATTGAAACGTATAGTTCTAGGGTGTAATGTTAATTACACTAAAATGGAGAACATTATTGCAGCTCATGAACTCTCAAAGCATGGAGTTACTATAGATAGAGGAAATTCAAAATTTTGTAGCAATCACCTATCATTTTTAACTTCAACTGTTATTTTTTTTGGTACTTTGCATGTCCATTTTAGGTCCATGTTCGTGGTTCGTAGTTTCCCTTCTCAACAATGTCATTTCCAAGGTTTGAATTTATATTCTACCTTTGGGAGTGCTGTAACACCCTTAAATCGTATCGATCGGGATTAGAGTTACGGAGCATTACTGTACAAACGAAACATTCAAACTTACATTTCATACATTATCATAAACACATTATAAAAAAATCATTCACATACATATCGTCCCCAAATCGAGCCCTCGAGGCCCTAAAGATATATTCGATTATTAGTGATGAAATATTATTTCTGCAATGTTATTGAATTTGATGTTTGGATCGGTTTAAACACGAGATACAGTGTAACACCTCTAACCCGTATCCGTCGTCAGAATAGGGTTACAGGGCATTACCAAACTTATCGCATAAACAATCATACATTTCATGTTCATTTCCCATTCCAAACAAAAATCATTCAATTTCAATCATATAGTCCCTAATACGAGCCCTCGAGGCCCAAAATGAACATTAAAAACTATTTGGGACTCAAATATGAACTCACGAAATTTTTGGGAAAACATTGAAATTTTTCAAAGTGTAGGGGACACACGCCCGTGTGTCTCACATGGTCAAAAGACATGCCCATGTCTCAGGCCGTGTGGGATTTCGAAATGGGATCACATGGTCGTGTCCTAATCCGTGTCCAACCCCGTGTAACTCACTGACTTGGGTCACACGGCCAACCACACGACCTTGTGACTATCCCGTGTAACTCACTGACTTGCTTTCATTAGAAATTTTAGGGGACACACGGTCGTGTCTCTTGACCGTTTGTCACACACGGTTGAGACATACGCCCGTGTGGACGAAAATAAGCTATTTTCTAAGCCACATTTCTCACCCAAATAGGTACCAACCTAAGCTCAATAATACACATACAATCATGGCATAAATAAGCATTCAAAACCAACCAATAAATATCCACATATACAATATGATATCCATAAGCACATTCATTTGACCACTTTAAAGCATACCAAATATACTTCCAAAGTCTACCTAAATGGTCAATTACATATATGAGATGTTGTACCTAAAACTTAGCATGCAAACTCATCTCAATTCCAACCATTTGGTGCCAAAACACAATTTCACAAGTAAGGCATTCATATAGCAACTATACACCACATATCACAAGGCCATTTATACATATATACATATCAAAATATATGACCACTTTACAAGCTAATTCAAATGGCCAAAACTCATCAAGACAAATAGGCTACATGAGCCAAAATACCTATACATGCCATTTAACCAAAATATAGAAAGTCCAAAGTACCAAAACAGCCGATTGATAGTGTGGTGAGATCTCCGACGACTTCCAATTCGAGCAAGCTTCCGAAACACTATAAAACACGAAAAAGTAAACAGAGTAAGCAATTAAGCTCAGTAAATTCGTATGACATAAAAGTTAGCTTACTATTTAATCACAATTTAAGTAATTAAACATAGCATAATGTAACTTAATTTCATCCACAAGCCTAACACATGTTCATCCACAAAGTTAGACATGAAATCACAAACCTCGTAGATTCAATTCTCACATGATTCACATATATACTTGTACTATTTCATATCAAACTCATACACTCTCATAATAACACTGTGCCCGTTGAACCATTTGGAATAATAACGGATACTCGAGTATCTCGCACACTAAGGGCCAATACATGATCGAAACCATCTCTATCTCTTATCTCATATAGATGCTCCCTCTCGAGCCATCACTGGGTTTGCTCACACAAGCTGACGGTCAAGATGTAGCTACATGGTGCTGCTCACACAAGCTGTCAGTAACCACAACACATGCCGAAAAACTCAGCCACCGATAGAACGTACGGGACCAACACCCAAAACACTATAATCGCTAATGACATGTCATTTGTATCCTATCTATTTCTAAGGTTCAACCGGGATCCATACACTTGCCAATATCTTGTCGAGAATTTCTATAGTATCGTATCAACCAATATTTAAATTAAGCATGTAAACATATATATAATTTAAAGCTTATTAATATACGAACTTACCTCGAGTTAGTATGGAGAAAATCAACCGATCAATCCACTACTTTGTTTTTCCCCCAATCTAATTCCGAACGTGGCTTTTCTTGATCTATATAATCAAATATAAGCACTTTAATTCTTATTTTACTCAATTCAATCCAAATTCATATTATGGCAAACTTATCATTTTGCCCCTAAACTTTTGACTTTTTTACAATTTAGTCCTAAACTTATAAAATGCAAATTCGTGCAATTTAGTCCACACCCATGCTAGCCGAATATCATCTAAGCTTAAAGTAGCCCATACATTTCATTAATTCACACATTTCACCATGAAAATATCACGTTTTTCAATATAATCCCTATTTGACAAATTTTACTAAAAATCACTTAACAAATGTTGTTTAACTAACAAAAACCATTCACTTTCTCTCATCAAACATCAAAACACATGCACATTCATCAATGGTGAAACCTTAATACTTTAACAATTTTACAAATTAGCCCCTGGGCTAGCTAGAGTAAGCTACAACGACTCCAAAAACATAGAAATCACTAAAAACGGATCAAAATTCACTCACCAATTAAGCTTGCAAGCTTGGCCGAACTTAGCGTGCATCCATGGTTTTTTTATTCTTTTATTTTCGGTGGTGGATGGAAATAAACAAAGAGATGACTTTGTTTTACTTATTTTACTATCTTTTAATTATTAAATTACATTTTTAACCTTTATTTTTTAACTTAAAAATTCACCTATTTAATGTCCATCTTTGTCCACTCCAATAAAAAATGGTCTAATTAGTACATAAGGATGTCCACTTTAAATTTCTATAGCTATTAGACACCTTTAGCTATTATAACACAACTTTTTCATTTTACGCGATTTAGTCTTTTTTATCAAATTAAGCATCCAAACGATAAAATTTCTTAACAAAATTTTTATATGACTCTACGATCATGTTGTAGACATTAAAATAATAATCAAATAAATTTTTTGACCTAAAATTTGTGGTTCTGAAACCACTGTTCTGATTTCACTGACGAAAATCTTACCAAAGAAGAATAGGTTAGGGTATTGCTTTATCATAGCTTCTTCGGGTTCCCCGTAGCCTCTTCGATACCATGACGTTGCCAAATTACCTTCACTAAACCTATGATTTTGTTTCTTAACTCTTTAATCTCTTGTGTTATAATTCTGATCGGTTCTTCATTATACGACATGTTGGGTTGAATCTCAACCTCTGTCAGAGAACTTATATGCGAAGGGTCTGATTTGTACCATGGTGTAATACCCCCTACCCGTATTCGTTGCCAAAATAGGGTATGAGGCATTACCAGATTTTACCGAATAATTTTTTTATAAAATCCCAATTTTTTTTGAACTCAATATAACCCATTTATAAGTATCTAATCTTCCCTGCAATTTTAAACCGAGACCAATCCAACACAACCAATCAATTTCAACATATTTTCAAGATAGATTTAACGTATTCATAAGATAACCTCATCACATACCAAAACCAAAATTTGTTAGCCATACCAATGGCTAACCATACATTCATTTCACATTAACATTTACTTTACTAGCTTATACATGCCATTGATTTTCAAAATAAAGTTTCTTTATATACCGAGATCTTGAGGTTGCGAGTGTGATGCGTCTCTAACCAAATCCGACCTCCGAGCTTTTAACACTACAAAACAGGGGAAAAGGAAACAGGGTAAGCACTTTGTGCTTAGTAAGCCCATGTAACAAGAATTATACTTACCTAATATTTTCAATACAATGCAATAAACATTCATACATCCATTCAAAACATTATTCTCCTAACATGCACAAGCTCAACATTTAAGTTAGTTCAATAATTCCATGTATTAATAATATATATATCACGATTGATGAGCTCATCAATACCATGATTTCCATTTCCTTATTATTTTTCCATATTTATCCTGTTGAATTTCTCGAAATTTCGATGGATTTTCAGAGGTACACTTTAGTGTACAAATCCGGGCCTGTCAATTCATATTCATGTGCACACATTTCCATTTCAGAGAGCACACTCCCGCGAACCTCATCCTTATAGCGGGATTACCAGTCTAGGCTAAATCCCTGTAATGACAATTACTCTAATGAGCTTGGATCTGAATTACCAGTCCAGACTAAATTCAGACCCTAATTTGGATTACCCATCTGGGCTAAATCCATTTTCCACATATTCTTCGGGAGGGCTATATCAGAATAGGATTACACGTCCGGGCTAGATCCTTTTTACCGTAAATTCCTTTTCAGAGATCCATCGAATTTTCCTTTCATTCAACCGGGATTTATTTTCCCCTTTTATCAAATATATCAATGTTTTTATCAATTTTCATACAATGAACATTCAAATCATATTCACATCAATAACAAACATTTCAAGCATTTAAGAATATAATTCAAGTTACACCAACATACCTCGATACTTGTTCGTAAACAAAAATCTACTAATCCCGAACTTTTTCTTTTCCTCGATCTAGCTTCATATTTGAATTTTCTGGATCTAAATAAATAAATTTAATCATTAATCTAATACATTTCATGTTCATATGTAACATTCTCTATAATTCCATTATTATTTATAGTGCATTCAAAGCTGTCTCATTGAGCATAGTCACTAAATTATTTATATCTTGAGCTACAGAACTCCAAATTAAGATTCTATAATTTTAACAAAAACTAGACTCATATGTATTCTTACCATAAAATTTTGAGAATTTTTGTTTTAGCCAATAAGTACAGTTTATTCTTTAAAGTTTCCCCTGTTTCACTATTTGACAATTCCGACCCCTCTTCACTAAAAATTAATTATCTCATTGTACAGAATTCTAATGATGTTCTCATTTTTTTCTTTTAATTTTCATACTCATTAAGGATTTTAAAAATATAAATTTAAGCCCCTAATTATTTTTCTCAAATTTTTGATGATTTTCCAAAGTTAGAACAGGGGAACCCAAATTCATTCTGACCTTGTCTCACAAAATCTATTATATCTCATGATTTACAATTCCATTGCTTACACCGTTTCTTTTATAAGAAACTATACTAAATAGTATTTAATTTCATATTTTATTCATTTTCTAATTCAATCTCTACAATTTTTGGTGATTTTTCAAAATTAGACTGCTGCTGCTGTCTAAAATTATTTTAGTGCATGATGTTAATTACCATTTTCCCCTGCAAACATCAAAATTTCTTAACAAAATTTTAATACGACCTTACTAACATCCCATAGACATTAAAATAATAATAAAATAATAATTTACTCGTCGAATTTGTGGTCCCAAATGCACTGTTTCAATTTCACTGAAAACGGGATATTACTAGTGCAATGTGCTTTACCATTGCACCCAACCACTTCTTAGGGAAAGGTAGCTGGAGAGGTAAGGGAGATTGAGCTCTGAGGATAAGTGCTTAAGGTTGCTAGAAGGGAAAAGATCTTTTCTTTATCGTTCCCTAAGGTACTTATCGGGGGAAGGCTTCGTGTTTGGTAGTGCCATGTCATTGACAGTATGAGTGGTGGCTTTCTCGTGTGGTCGATCAAGTGGTAGGTCGGTTGTCATCAAGCGTGGTACTACTCTGACATTCCCTTTTCTGGGGTAGTATGAGATTGTCATGCTTCAATGGTCTCTTAGTGGTCCCCTCTTGGTGGTGAGTGTGTTCTTGCTAAAAAGAGGTTGGTTTGATGGAGGATGGGACGTGCGGGTGGTTGGCCACCCTGTGACTAGCCAAACTATGTGAAGCAGAAGCTATCCACGAGTGTCTCTCAAGTAGTTTGTCGTGGTGCCACGTGTTTGGAAGGTGTAAGGGGTATATCAAGTTCGACATAATAAAAATATAATATCAATTCAAAAATTTTACAAGGACGATAAGTATAGTTATATTGATAAATACAATGGTCAGATTTTTATATTAAGTAAAAAACATATAAAAGTGTGTAAAGCTATTTGATTGTTTTCATTGATATAAGTGGACCTTTTCCATCGATAAGTATTTGGTGTAGTGATAAGACACACTGCACTCTCAAAAAAAGATGTAAGTTTGAACTTTGGAGACACAACCACGAACCTTTGAACATGGACCGTAAAACAAACATGGAAAATGCAAATAAAATAAAATTTGAACCCTTCTGTATATATACTTAAAATTTTAAGATGAGATTTTTTAAGAATTTTTAGTATTGATAATTTTTTTTTGTTAAATTCAAGTCAATTACAATGTCATTTTTTTCTTACATAACTATAAAGTATCAAGTGTGTATTTTTTAATTTAAAAATGTTACATTAGTGAATTTAACAAAAGAATTTTAATGATGATAACAAATATATTTAATTTTTAGGTCCAAAAAATAGAAAACCAAAATTCTTACAATTAAAAATATGTGGACTAAATTCTAAATGTATGAAAAGTATAGGCATTTGAAGCATATTTTAATCTTTAATTCTTTTACCGTACAATTTGACCAAAAAATAATTAGCCAATTGTGAAGTGTGGGTTTAAAATTATACTAGTAGTTTATATAAAATTAGGGCCCATCTAAGAGGGGTATTATTGCTAATAAAGGAAAAAGTTGGGGCTAAAAATAAATTGGAACAATAAAACCCGCGAAAGTGCAGAAGCCACCTTTTCCATATACTTATCCAAAGCAGAAAATTTCCCGCCATTTCTCGCATCAGCAAAAAGGAAACCCTAGAACAGATTGACAGAAATCAACTGAGAGAGTGAGAGTGGGAGTGACGGAGGCAGCCATGGAAGAGGAGATCAAAGCAGAGTTCTTGAAGAGCGGGTTTACTCTTGACGAAGAACAAGAGATTCTTAAAAAATGTGAGTTCTCTTTTTTAAAATTTCAATTTTATCGCCGTCTCCCACTCGTATTTTTGAATAATTGGTTCTAAAAAGATCCAAATTCTTTCTTTTAAGGTCATACATTTTGTCAAGATTACGGTCTCGAGCCTTCCGATCTGGTTTCAAGCTGGGAGATTTATTATCTCAATCGGTAATTCTACTGATTTAGCTAACCCTCTTTTGTGTTGTTAGTATTTGTGTAGGGACAAATTCATAGAGTACTTTCGTGTATGGTTCCATTGTTGTTTTGTTTTTTGTTTTTTCCCCTTGGACTTTGAAGATTTATTAGGTTTATTTGAGTGTTAATGCCCTGATTAAAAGCCTAATTATGGTGCAGACAACTTGATGAATCTGTTGTGAAGGATGCAGAGATGGATGGGTTTTTAGGGCACCTGCAGAGTGAACAATTAGGTGCGAGTGCTAAAAAGGATCCTGGTTTGCATATGTACTCTTTTAAAGACGTTGACATGTGAGTATTTTTCATGTTATCTTGTTTCATATACTGCTATCTATTCACCTTTTTTACATACCTTTGGAAAAAAGGGAAAGCAATAATTTGCATGGTTTCTTGTTTGTTTGATCAAATGAGCCTAAGAGGATAAGAAATTTGTGTGCACTTGTTGAATTGCCGTATAATTCATACGGCAAGATTGGCAAAATAACCTCAACTTATTGGGTTTTGACCCAACCCTATAAGAGTGTGTTCTTTTCTTTTTCTGAAAATCCGGTTCTGGTCGAGGGCGGGTCATGTGGGTTTTCTGTGAAAATTTTCAGGTTTGGGTTTGGACGGTATTAGATCAAATCCATCTGGACCTGGGATATTTACTAAGATATCTCTCTTTTAATTTTATAACTATTTTTATATATTTTAATTAGAGTTCTTTAATTTTTACTTGACTTTATTATATGTATTTGATATGGTTGGTAGATTTTTAGAAATGGAGCTTAAGTTTTGGGGTGGATCACGGTTGGAGGGTTTGTTCATGTCGGGATTAGGTTAGGGTGCTAAAACTTAAATTTAATTCAGGTTTGGGGTGGGGTCTGTGGAAATAGTTGAATCCCCAGTATCATTCATATGGCATTTGTGGATGTATAATTTTTTTTTCTTTTATATTTGGTAATTATGGTTGAATTTCCACTTGAAGCATTACCAGAGGCTTCAAGTCCTGTGTTTTGGATTATATTGTAGAGTTTCTGATCTAAGTATAGTTTTTAAATCATGGGATGTGATTGGCCCAGGGTTCTTGATGCTGAAGATGAAGATGCAAAAGATGTTATTCTTGGAACTCCAATAGACAAATCAGAGAAACTTCAGTTGGACATATATGACTCGGCTCATAAAACAAATGGGAACATTTATTCTTCTGAGAGAAAATCAAAACTAGTGACACCATTTGGGAAACGAAGTAACAAATTTGTGGTCAAATTCAACATTGATAATCTTCCTACTATAGAGACTGCCAATGGCATTGAAGAACATTATGATCTTGAGGATGGAATTATTAAAAGGGTTCAACCTCTAAAAAGCTCTTCATTGGTGGTCCACCGATCAGGGCTAGAACCAGGTTGCAGGTTCATGTATGACACGATTGAAGACAGGGTATGTGATAGTTATTATAGCATGAATGATTTGTTGTTTTATGTGCAATGTATGTTACTAAGATGGTCTATCATTGATACAGTTCAATGCAATTGAAAACCGCATCAGAAAGCATGCAGCTGCACTTGTTGCATCTAGTCTCTACGAAGAACCAATGGATCCATCAGTTGCTTCGCAGGTAGTCTGCTGTTTCACCAGTCTTTATCTCTCAGTGTCTTCAATTGTCTGTGCATCTAAAAGGATTTATTGCTTCAGAGGAGCATGTTTGCCGTTGGGATGATCTGCTGTGATGGAGAAGGTCATCTAAATGATAAATCTATCTTGTTGCAAAGCAGGTAAAATTTCCTGGTCCTTCTATTTATTGTATTTATGTACATCAACCAATTTAGAGGGAACCAAATAGGTTTTCTTTATGCATTAACATGTGAGAACATAGTCAAAGATCACATAGGATTTTATTATTGATGAGTCAGCCACATAACAAATGAATCATCAAACTCTTTATCATATGTGCCATCGTAATTAAATTCTGAATAGAACTATCTGACCATATGGTGCGAGACCGATTTGGTTGATATAATATTTTTATTCAACCTAAATCTGGACTTTAGGCATTCGTTAGTTTCTATTTAAGGGTGTTGCTTTGTAAATGGATGTCTGGACTACTCTCAACACTTTTCACATTAGGAAAATAGTGTTTATCTATGCTGTTCTAATTTTCCTTTTTGGGTGTCTTCTATTGTTTTGACAGTGTTGAGCATTCGAGAGGGCAACTTGTTCGTCTAGAGTTAAATAAACTGAGTTACTTTTCTGTTTTTCCAGGCCAGGTAATAAACATTATAAAAGATTGTTGGTTTTGTTTTGTTTGTCAATAAATCCCAAATCAGCCTGGAGATATTTCTTCTGTGCAGGTTGTAGGCATCAAGGGTAACAATCCTAGTGGCCATTGTTTGATTGCATCAGAGCTAGTAGATTCTGTTCCTTTATCCATTGCTGCTGACGCAGATTTGCCTCCTACAAAGAAGCAAGCTTTAGATGGGGAGATTCAGGCAACTCATCTTTCCTCCACGCCAACAGAGACCACAATGGTGCGTAGGATAGTCTTCTATATCAGATAAATATCATAGATTTGTAATTTTTGGACTCATGCAGCCATGGCAAGTTGGATTTCTCTTTAATGATGGTTCCTATATCGTCCTGTCTCTTCCTTTTTCCTAAAA
Organism: Gossypium hirsutum; assembly: GCF_007990345.1. NCBI lineage: Eukaryota > Viridiplantae > Streptophyta > Magnoliopsida > Malvales > Malvaceae > Gossypium > Gossypium hirsutum. The sequence goes on along the minus strand of NC_053441.1, from coordinate 38,389,923 downwards.
TACTGTGACCAACACATGTCCTAAACATTTTTGGACATGAGTATGGAGATATGATCTTTTAAGGACCCTCTAAATACAGGGAAAACTTGGGGAAAATTATCAAAGATGACTGTACCAGATACAAACCCGTATTTGACACTCATTCCTAGAGTCTAAGTGCTTCCTCTTTTAAATTTTTTGTTTTTGTTTTTAACAGATTCTTTTAATGCGGTGAATGTTTGAACAGATTATTGCTGCTGGTCCATTCACTACTACAGACAACTTATTATTTGAACCTCTTTCGGAACTGCTTGCCTACGCAACCAGAAACTCTCCACAGTTGCTTATACTGGTGTGAACCCACCGCACTTTTCCCCTGATGCTTTTATAGAATTTTACTGTTTCAACTAACCAGGGAACTTGTGTTGGGTTATTGTTAATTTTCAGTTAGGACCTTTTATCGATTCTGAACATCCACAGATCAAGAAAGGAACTGTTGACTTGAGTTTCGATGATATATTCCAATCAGAAGTTCTTAGAATGGTATCTATAAAGAAAAAGTTACTACTTATGTTCTATGTTGCCCTTTTCATATTTTCTTGTTATTTTTGTTTGACATGTAGTGAGGTATGACTATGGAAATACGACACATCCTTGTCGGAGTAACATAACTTATGCTTTTTCCTTCATCTGTTTTTCTTACTGGTATTTTCAGGTTCAAGATTATTTGGAATATATGGGACCCAATGCTCGGTTGGTTATGGTTCCTTCCATACGAGATGCTAATCATGATTTTGTTTTCCCTCAGGTCATTTTTCTTTTGCCAAACAAAATAAATTATGCTTCTCTGTTTGATTTGTTGATATTTTGAAATAAAACATATGCTGAAATTCACATTTGAACTTTATGCAGCCTGCTTTCGATCTCGATTCTCTCAATGTTAGGCTTCAGGTCTGCTGATCTAGTGATGACTTCCTACTCACAGTCCACAATACGTTTTCATACTTTACATGATCTTGTTTCTCTATTCTTATCCAGATAACCAGTCTCAATAATCCAGGGATTTTTGAGGCAGATCAGGTAAAACAATGACGACCTTCATGCAACTTTGATCAATTCTGTTACTTTATTTACCTTTCACTACAGCTTCTGCTTTATGGCTATGTTACTTGAATTCAGAGGTCAGTCTTGGATATAAGTATCCAACGCGGGTATATTCTGTTTTTAAAATTTTTTTGAATTTATTTGGAGAATCATCATGTCTGACTATGTTGGAGCCTTAAGTCCCTGACATGGATACTCTAGGGAAATTGAAGAGTTTAGAGTAACATAGCTTAATAGAGTGTAACTTTTAAACCAGTTGCCAAGTTAAGACAATTTAACTTGGAGCAATAGAACATGTAAAAGTATATTCCATACTAATTTGGGACTAAGTTCCAACTTTTCATTTTTCTTAAAAATAGTTGTGTCTAATACTTGAGTTTGAAACATATCCGGACATGATATGATAATATCATCCTCCTAGTACTCTCCAAATATACAAAAATCTAACAAAAACTTGAACATAACTGTGTTCGGTACACACCGGGTATCTGACACTAACACTCGTGTTCAATGTATATTCAGACATGGTACAAGGATGCAATCCTCCTAGTACCTTCTAAATACATGAATATTTTGGAAAACCGTAAACATTTTCGTGACAGACACTCTATATGACAATCAAATTTGAGTAGCATAAATTTTTGGTTTCAGTTCATGATAGGTTGCTGCACGGTAGATATTCTCAAACATCTTAGTGGGGAGGAGATGTCAAGACATTCAATGGATGGACAACCTAATGATCGGTTGAGTAGACTTGCCAACCATATTCTTAGCCAACAGAGGTATCTTTCAATAAGTTATCTTTGTTGAAACTCATTTCAGTTAATAATTTCTTGGTTCAATCATAAGATATAAGTACTAATCTATCAAATGTATTTTATTAATTGATGTTATGAGACAGCTTTTATCCACTGTATCCACCAGCTGAAGGTGTCCCAATGGATTTTTCCCTTGCTTCTGAAGCTCTTCATATATCTTCCGTTCCAGATCTTCTTATCTTACCTTCAGACATCAAGTACTTTGTCAAGGTTAGTAGTAAAGATCCTAAACTGTCCTATGTTTTTCCTGCCCTTTATTTCTCTTGAAATGTTTGTATACAATATTCATGTTCAACTTATTGAAACATAGGTGCAGAAATATCATCTCTAAGGATCATCTATATATGTAAACTTAGATAAACCTTTGATTTTTTGAAATATCTGTATTTGTTATCCTTGTTTGATATATTCAAATAGGAATATAATCCCTAAGGATCCTCTAAATATATAGAAAAAACTAGAAAAATATTTATTCTTTTAAAATATTTGTATGAGATATCCATGTCCGACATATTCAAACATAGATATAAGAATATTATTTCTAAGGATCCTTTAAAATATATAGAAACACTTAGAACAACCTTTGTTCTTTTTGAAATATATGTATCCGACGTCCATATCCAACACATATTTGGACATAAATATTGGAATTTGATCTCTAAGGATCTTCTAAATATATTGAAAAACTTAGTCAAATAGTTAAATATACTTGTGTTGAAAACATCTGGAGTCCAAGTAACTTAGAAATTGCCCTGTTCCAACTTTAGTTGAAACAACGAAGAAAAAGAAATGGCTCCCATATCTTTCTATCTACGTTGGTTTATTTTAACTCGTTATTTTCCTTTAAGTGCTCATATCTGGCACTCATATTTGACATATATTCGGACATTGGCATGATATATGATCCTTTAAAACCCCGTAAATATTTGAAAAAATTGAATACACGTGGGGTACATACTCATCAAAAAGTTCGAGTAATGATAAAGGAATGTAATCCTCATACATTCTGCATATCCTTTCTCGTTGCAGGTGTTACCTGTAGGGGGGACAACCGAAGGGGAAGAAGAACAAATGAAAAGATGTGTTTGTATTAACCCGGGAAGACTGGCTAAGGGAGAAGGTGGCGGCACGTTTGTAGAGCTAAAATATCAGGGGAGTTCTGATAAGATGAATGCTTCAATTATCAGCATATGAGTCTCTTGCATTGCCTTAAAAATGCACATGACATTCCTTGGGAAATGGGGGAATCAAATGCTAGGGCAGATGCAAAGAAGGCAAAGTAACAAAATTGAAGTTCATGAAGTATTTGATATAAAGATATGATATGGTAGCTTCAGAATGTCATTTTGTTAAGACCAAACTAATTGCAGAAGTAGATAGAAAAAAGAGATTAGATGGTAAATTTGCCTGTATTATTGTTATTAATCTTTTGTTAACTTTTTTTTATACAATACAGACACTACCACAGTTGAAATTGCGGATCGAACCTTGTCATGAGTATGGATGAACTTCCCTTCGGCCAATGGGCCTACTTTTGGAGTTCTTTTTGTTCTTAAAGGATGTTCTGTCTGATGTAATCATAAACTGTATCTAATATTCTTATATGGGGTGTATTTTTAACTGAATTGGACTGGGAATGGATTAGTTTACAGATTAGGATTATTTGTTTTAACCAAAAAGGGTTTATCTGATATTAGAGAATAGTCGATACTTTCTCAGACTCATGTTGGCATTTACACTATGGTCTTCTCTCCCATATTGTAATATATCTTTTAAATTTGTTACTTATGAATTGTTTTGTGTAAATTTCAAGTTTAGTAATTTGTATTTATTTAGAATTATTATTAACAACTTAATATCATCCTTTCAAAAATTTTTTTTAGGTGAAATTATATAGCTAGTCCCTATAATTTTTTTTCAATTTATTTATTTTCTTCTATTTTCACAAATTTCTTCTTTCCTTTCCCAATTGGAGAATTACCATGATAATAGCTCTTATCACTCTCTCAAAAACCCACGTTTCTTAATTTGCTCCAACAAACATTTACCCCTAAACTATGGCAAAACTAAGTATGCTATAAACAGTAGCTTCATAGAGTACCAAACCGGTAGCATGTATATAAAATTCATTCCATCTTCAATCCGGTTACAGTTTATAAATACTGATTGACGCACAATCTCTATTAGAGTTAGCAATGAATATAAAATCGAATAAGCAAGCCACTGTTCATCATCTTCCTTTCACTGGGGTTTCTAATTTCTATAGCTATCACTGAGGAATATCTAATATAGAAAAGGAAACCCCAAAACTTTTCTCAGGAAACAACTGAAAATCCCATATAAATTGATAGTATAGTTGAAATTTAATTACAGGGGATACAACATCACCACAGGCCTGCAGCCATTAAATCCTTATTTTATTTTTTCATCTAATTGCACCATTGAACCAGGAAAATACATCTAAATCGTCTCTGACTGTCATTGTGACACATGAAGAAAATTAATTAAAAAATATAAAAGAAATTAAAATTATTAAAGTTTTAATAAAAAAATTAAAACATAATTTTTTAAATTTTTTTTAAAAATTTTAAAAATTTTAAAAATTATAAAAAACTTATAATTTAATCAATGGTTGTAGTTGCACTATCACTAATTTGGTCGACTTATTTTGCTTGAATCTCAATCCCCAAGGACACCTTTTGTGCATGGACACCAACACAAAAGGTGGACATCGTGGTCTTATCAGAAACAAATGGATATATACTGTGCATGCTATCCGTTCCATATATTTTGTATTGGTGACAGTTTAGTAGGAATCTATTAAGCTTGATGTCCTAGTACTAACACTCGAGGGAAGTTGTATACAAAACAATATCCTTTTTTCCTATTTCCCATGTACACACAAATTTTAAGTTAAAAATTAACTTGAAAATTCAGAGTTAAATTTATTTATAATTTTGATAAGAAAGCTATAATTTCTGAAATTCTTTATAAAGAAAACTCTTTTTGATTCTTCTCTTTAATTTGAGTTTCAGTCCAAGGGTCGTTTGACTTGATTTTAGATGGATGTGGGTTGCTTTAAATGCCGTGTTGACTTGTTCTTGAAATGGGCTTGAAACTCTTTTTTTAGTTGATTTGGATCGAAAGATGACTTTCTTTAGAAACACTACACCAGAATGGGCTTTTAGCGGCACATTTAGCGGCGTTTGGAACAAAAGGGCCACTCAAAATCGAGCATTAGCGGCGTTTTTACAAAAGCACCGCTAAAGATCGAGCATCAGCGGCGTATTTCCAAAATCGCCGCTAAAAATAGGAATCAGCGGCGTTTTTTATAAAGCGCCACAAAAGACCTAAGACTACGTCGTTTTTCGAGCCTTTAGCGGCGTTTTTGCGAATGCGACGCTAATGATCGGACCTTTAGCGGCGTTTTTAGTTAAGCGCCGCTAATGCTCGGGCTTTAGTGGCGCTTTTGTCTAAGCGCCGCTAATGAATGTAGCTTTAGCGGCGTTTTTGACGAAGCGCTGCTAATAGTAACAAAAAATCTTATAAGTTGAAATAATTAATATTTTGTTCTCTTTATTATATAGTGGTACAATTTACATTTAAATTATAATTAACAAATAATATTGATTAATACCAAAAGTTTTTATTAAAGAGAAGTCGTATATATATAAAGCTAACTATTTATTACTAATTTTCAATCACAGTTTATTTAAACTACTTTACGAGAGAAAATATATTAAATTATGAATAAAGTAAAATATAATAAAACTTAAATTGTTGTATTGTAAAGAATAAATTAAAAATAGAATTAACTTTTATAAGATTAGTAATAAATTTTGGTAGTACTGTTCGACTAAATAAATCAAAGGAATTAATATAAAACACGAATTTATACAAAATATATTTTAAGTACTATTAATTATTGTTTAATCGATTTTGACTATATTTTATGATTATATATATTAAAGATTTAGGGAATTTTTTTTATGGACGGTATTTTAAGGAGTATGGGGTATAGATTTAAGATTTGGGATTTAAGGTTAATTTAAGGGTTAGAGGTCTAGGGGTTTGGGATTTAGGGTTTCAACGGTCATGATAGGTAAACATATAAAGAGACATTTGATATTTTTGATATATATGGATATATATATAGTTATTAATTATTTAATTTGTATATATAGGACCAAAATAATCTTGGTATAAATAAATAAACAAATAAATAAGTAGGTAATTATTTATATGTTAAATAAATAGGTATTAATTATTTATATGTAAGACAGAAAAAAATATATGAGAGATTTAGCGGCGTTTCTATATAAAAACGCCGTAAAAGTTAGCCTTTACCAGCGTTTTAGTAAAAAACGCCACAAATGTTGCAATATACGACGTCGTTACCTTTTAGGGAATCAGTTTCCATTGTGGCGTTTTATTGGGAAACGCCACAAATATTCATGAAAATTTGTCAAAACGGCGTCGTTTCACTTGAATGATGTACTCTGTTAGTGGCGTTTTCCGCGAAAACGCCGCAACTATGTCTACAATTTTGTGAAAACGGCACCGTTTCTTTTGTGCAATTGAAATTTTAGTGGCGTTTATTTCCTTAGCGCCGCAAAAGGGCATGCAATAGCGGCATTTTATGCAAAAACGTCGCAAATGTGACTTAAAAAATGGAGCCGTTTCTTTAAAGGCCATTTAACCCGTGTCCTCATCCTTTACAAATTTATTATTAGAATAAAAAAATGCATTTTCTATACCAACTTTTATAAAAAAAAAACTTGTTTTTTATATAAAGAGACAAAATTTGTTGTACCAAGTTTATTATAACAAATTTCATCCATTTCTTAAGAGGACATTTGAAGTGTCATACGAAAATTTGTCATAAAGATAATATTGCTAGATACCTTATTTCAACTTTATACAACATTTTTAACTATATATAACTTGTTGTTTAATAGATTTTCACTATATTTTTTGATTATTAAAGAATATTTAGGGAATATTTTGGTCGATGCATGGTATTTTAAAGGAGTACGAGCCGGGTATATATGGATTTAAGGTTTGGTATTTAAGGTTTAGGAGTTAGGGGTCGGGTTATGCCTTAGGGGTTACACACGTGGATTTAGGGGTTAGGGCTAAGGTTAATTAGGGTTTAGGGGGATTTAAAGTTAGAAAGGTTTTAGGGGTTTGGCTGGGGTTTAGGGTTTCAACGGTCATGTTAGGGTTTCTTAAGAGGTTAATATTAGATTGATTAATTTTGGAGGTAAATATACATGTTCTTATATATTTGTAAAATAGATCCAGAATAAATTTAATATTAAGATAAGTTTTGAGTATAATAGGTAGTAGATGATGCATGTAGCTACATTAATTGATTGGTTAATATGAAGATTACAAGGTTAATTTATAATTTGAGACTTGTTAAATGATATAATTAACTAATAATACTTGTATATTTAAAAACATTTAACCCAAATTAACGGCCATTTGATATTTTTGATATATATGGATATATATATAGTTAATTAATTATTTAATTTGTATATGTAGGACCAAAATAATCTTGGTATAAATAAATAAACAAATAAATAAGTAGGTAATAATTTATTTGTTAAATAAATAGGTAATTAATTATTTAAATGTAAGACAGAAAAAAATATGAGAGATTTAGCGGCGTTTCTATATAAAAACGCCACAAAAGGTACCTTTACCGGCTTTTTAGTCAAAAACGCCACAAATGTTGCAATATACAACGTCGTTACCTTTTAGGGAATCTGTTTCCATTGTGGCATTTTATTTGTAAGCGCCGAAAATATTCTTGAAACTCTATTTGAGCGGCGTCGTTTCTGTTGAATGATGTACTCTCTTAGTGGCATTTTTTGCAAAAACGCCGTAACTATATCTGCAATTTTGTGAAAAACGGCACCGTTTCTTTGTGTAATTGAAATTTTAGTGGCGCTTTTCTCCTTAGCGCCGCAAAAGGCATGCAATAGCGGCGTTTTACGCAAAAACGCCGCAAATGTAACCTAAAATTAATTTAAACGGTGCCGTTTCTTTAAAGGCCATTTAACCCGCATCCTTTACCGGCGTTTTAATTAAAAACGCCGCAAGTATTACAATATAGGCGTCGTTACATGTTAGGGAATCAGTAGCGGCGTTTATCCATAAAACGCCGTAATACTCACTTAAAATTACTTAAACGGCACCGTTTCTTAAGAGGACAATTTAACTTAATTAATGTGTCGTTCTCCAATTACAGCAAGAGGGAAATTGCAGAGAAAGGAGCAGAGAAATTTTCTAAGTGTCGAAAGGGGAGAAAACTTTTCACGAAAAATACAAAGCGGAGAAAGGTGGTCGGAGTCGATCTTGAAACAAGGTGGGCACAGCTGTGAGATTTCTCGATTGAATAGGTAAGCCTTTCTGTTCTTTTTCGATTAAATTTTTTGGGTTTTAGGTCAGTCTAAGTTATTTGGGGTTTTAGGGTTTCGATTAAACAACATCAACAATGTGGTGAATCATTAGATAAAACCGAAAAAAAATTTAGGGTTTCTTTCCGTGTTGCCTTGATGCCTTGCTGTTGCTTTTTCATTTCCTTAAACCCCTATCCGACCCGATTTGTGGATTTCTGGTAAGATGAGAATATTGATTTGTGGTATCAATGTAGTAATCTGATTTAGATTTCTTATATCTGCATTAAGTTGTTTCGATTAGTGGTTGATAAATAACTGGTGTATAGCAGTGTTAATAGGAAATTGTGGATTTTGTGAGTTTCTTCGTTACTGGAGAGTTAAAACAATAACCTTGGAACAACCTCCGATTTATCCACTGCAATTGATTGAATGGTGCAATTGAATTTTATATGTGCTGCGTTTAAATAGAAAAAACAATATTAAATATAGTTAATCATGATTTATTTTGAGAAATCATTATTAAAATTATGGTTTTCGTTTTGTTTTAATCATGATTTCTTTAATATCCTTGGCGATGGAGTTATTCGAGCATCCATTTTAGGGGAAATGTATTATTTCTTGAATTCATTTGCATTATATATTATTGACGGGTCCATTACTGAAAGAAATTGTCAGTTAACATACTTTTTTTTATGTTTAATTTTTAAGAAAATGTGATTTCTCCCGCATGATTTGGTTAGGTTTCAACAAATATTCATATGTTAAATTTTAAAGCTCTAATATCATCTAATTCACTGTCATGTACCTTTTTACAGTAGCAAGCTGATCAGTTTTTGATAGGTTATAAGCTGATAAATAATGTAATAGTTTTGATGATAGGTTTGCACATGGATGCATTTAGGCTTATTTAAAAGAAACAATGCATATGATATGGCTTTAAATCATTTATGCATTTAGGTTTTTTTAGTTTTTTTTACTTTAGCTAACTTTGTGAATATAACCTTTTTTTTGTTGTTTTTTTGGCTTTAATTACTTCTGTTTTTTCGGTACTAATGTATTTCTGTCTTTTTTTTTTCCAGGATTTGCTTCGAAATTGAGGAAATTTAAGGTATTTATTCCTATGTTTCTCTATTTAGTTTTCTTATAAAAAAAGTCAAATTGTTAAAATTTTTTTTGTTATATTTTAGTTGTATAGTTTAATTATTATTTTTCATTTTTTAGAAGGGAGTTTTAATTACCATTTTAGCTAAATTTGCACTTGACTTTGCAACTTATTACATTATTTGATGTTTAAATTTAAGAATTGCTATTCGGCAAAGGCAATTGTTTTAAACTATTAAAATTCGGAATACAATTGTTAAATAACTTTATATTTTTGAGTAATTGAATAAATTATGGGCGAATCGTTTAATCTGTTTAGCGTTTATAAATCATCGATTTCCGATATTATGTGTTGCAATTATCAATTTTACATACAAATAAATTTATTTATTTATTGTATATATGCTATTAAAATAAAAATATAGTTTCTTGAAATATATTTATTTTGTAATGGCAACTCAAAGTATTATTTCTTTAATAACAAAAGTTGTTTTCATAAATATAAAAAAATTAATTACATCTTGTAATGCGAAGTCAATGTTTTTTTTTTACTGACATAATTTGTTCTTTGAATTAATAAAAGCTACAAAATATATATCATATCATAACGATCTTTGAATTATCCGGAGATTAAAGCTAGAAAGTTATATTTTAAATGAAATGTATGAGGGATTTTATTTTAAAACATCTTTGATATATATATTTATATACAATTTTAATATATTTATTAAAATTTTATATATATTTGAAAAATTTATCAATCATATCATAATTTACATACATAACATATATAAATTTATATATAAACTTACACAACACATAATTTACACAATAAACTTACATAACTTATATATAAACTTATATATAACTTACATACATAATAACATAACAACTTACATAATACATAGCTTACACAACTTACATAACCTACATAATACATAACAACTTACATAATACATAGTACATAGCATACATAACTTACATAATAACATAAAAACTTACATAATACATAGCATACATAACTTACATAACTTACATAATACAAAACTTACATAACTTAAATAGCTTACACAACTTACATAACCTGCATAATACATAACTTACATAACTTACATAATACATAATAACTTACAACTTACATAACATACGTTACTTTGATAACTTACATAAGTTACATAATACATAACTTACAACTTACATAACATACATTTCTTTGATAACTAACATAAGTTACATAATACACAACTTACATAGCTTACTTAATACATAACTTACATAACTTATACACGTACATAACTTAAATAATTTACTTAATACATAAATTATGTAACATATGATATACTTACATAACTCATTTATACTTACCACTGAACAACTTACCCTTGTAATTTCTGGTGAAAACCAGACTTCAAGAAATAAGAAATTGACCGGTCTTGGATGAATTTGTCAAGGGTAAGCGGCAGTTCTCGAAATGGTGTACAGACTTTTCTAAATTTTGCATTTCAATATGCAAGCCAAGAGAACATGATTCTTTGCCCGTGTAAGAAGTGTGTCAACATAAACTGGCATTATTGTGAAGTTGTATACGAGCATCTAATTGTTGATGGGTTTGTTCGGGGTTATAAATAATGACTTTTTCATGGAGAATGCCCGCCTAGTACTTCCTCTTCAAGGATGGATGTATCTTATGATAGTACTGCTTACCATCAGTCTGTTAGAGGGGATGATATGGAAGGGATCTTGCGGGATGCATTTAATATTCACAATCATGGTTTACAGTCGTTCCCAGCCGAGTTTGTGGTATCTGATGATTGTAATCTCAGTGGAAATACTTTTACCGAACCCGGAAGAAGTGTACATCATGAAGAGCCCAATGGAGAAGCATCGAAGTTCTACGCGCTACTTAATGACATGAACGAAGAACTGTATGAGGGATCAAAATTCTCAAAATTGTCTTTCTGTATTCGTCTTTTTTAGTTAAAATGTTTGGGAGGGTGGACCGGGAACTCTTTGACAATGCTGTTAGAGTTTTTGAGAGAGATGTTTCCGTTTGCAAAAATCCCTCAATCATGCAAAGATATGAAGAAAGTGATAAAAGATTTAGGTCTTGGGTACACCAAAATCCATAGTTGCTCGAATGACTGCATATTGTATTGGGGCGATCGGAGAAACCAACAGTGCTGTCATGTATGCGGCCAATCACGTTGGATAAATATAAACACAGAAGATGGGAACGACAATGAAAATAATGCAAAGCCAAGAAAGAAGTCAGTCAAGATTTTGAGGTATTTTCCGCTGATACCAAGGCTTCAAAGGCTTTTCATGTTGTTGAAGACAATGGAGTCAATGACGTGGCACCATGATAGACGAATGGATGATAGATTATTAAGACATCCGGTAGATTCTTTAGCTTGGAAATCATTTGACAATAAATTTCCAAGCTTTGCAAGCGATCCTAGGAGTGTGAGGCTTGGCCTAGCATCTGATGGATTTAA